>NC_091287.1:538894633-539039633 GCF_032444005.1 Ranitomeya imitator | reverse complement strand
TCTTCATAATGTTCTTCAGGGTTATGAAATATTTCCCTTTAGTTCTTCTTATTGGTAACTTCATTTCTGAGACTGAAAATTAGAAGCACATTACGCCACGTTCTACGTCGAAAGAGATGCTCTGCAACTGAGATGTGTCACTCACACACAAGAACGAAAGAGATGCTCTGCAACTGAGCTGCGTCACTCGCACACAGAAACTAAACAGATGCTCTGCAACTGAGCTGTGTCTCTTGCACATAGAAGCAAAAGAGATGCTCTGCAACTGAGCTGTGTCACTTGCGCACAGAAACAAAAGAGATGCTCTGCAACTGAGCTGTGTCTCTTGCACATAGAAACAAAAGAGATGCTCTGCAACTGAGCTGTGTCACTTGCACACAGAAACAAAAGAGATGCTCTGCAACTGAGCTGTGTCTCTTGCACATAGAAACAAAAGAGATGCTCTGCAACTGAGCTGTGTCACTCACACACAAGCGAAAGATGCTCTGCAACTGAGCTGTGTCATTTGCACACAGAAACAAAAGAGATGCTCTGCAACTGAGCTGTGTCTCTTGCACATAGAAACAAAAGAGATGCTCTGCAACGGAGCTGTGTCACTTGCACACAGAAACGAAAGAGATGCTCTGCAACTGAGCTGTGTCACTCACACACAAGCGAAAGATGCTCTGCAACTGAGCTGTGTCACTTGCACACAGAAACAAAAGAGATGCTCTGCAACTGAGCTGTGTCATTTACACACAGAAACGGAACAGATGCTGAGTATAATACCCTGACTAGGGTTGAGCTTGCTCTGGAACTCTACTGTGCTAACCGCACACATGTAGGAACCAGATGCTAAGCCAACGCCTAATTGCCCCCACTGACGCTATCTCTCTGCCTATGTGTACAGTCCCAAGGCTAGGCAGACATACAACACATGCAGACAGAGTGGTAGAGTATCCAGTGGCAACAGCCACACATACATGACACTAGCGCACCGGCATGCGCCTCTGAGAGCCTTTTATACACTAGACTCATGTCCAGATGGACAGGACCTTGCCCTTGGACCAATCCAGTGCTGCCACATCACCAGAGCAGCGGACATCCGTCCACAAATGAGAAGATGCCAGCTCACGGACATGCTCAGTAAGGTGATTTTTGGACTTAGACTCCAGAGCTTCAGGCTTCAACTACCTATCGCTGGTTGCCATAGACTTGGCTGGAGACCCAGCAGTAACCAAACACTGAGCCTGAGCAATACACTGGGACCGACGTCTATACTGAGCAGCACCCGCAGCGGCCGAGTCCGGATAGGAGACCGCAGAGGCAGACAAGGCTGGGGATCTATCCCGTGCAGTGGGAAGATCCCAATGCCTAACAGGGTTGATCATAGAAAAAGAAAATAGATTCACACTGACACTTGGATCCAGCTCCAATAAAAGGCTCAAATTCACTGATTGATGACTGACGTGAGAAAAGAAAGGGTAAAATATATTAGGGGCATTATTTCTAGAAGCAGTAGATATATTCGTAATTGATTAGGTTCTATCTAACCCAATGGATCACCAAGTATCTGGCCACAATGGTATTTACTGACGGATCCCTAGGTATGGACACTGGAGATGGACAATATATCTTATCAGAGAAATCGGGATCGTCATAAAGATCGGAAAGCAGAAATTACCAAATAAAAAATATGAAGCAAAACAAGGACATCTTCTAGACTTCGAACTATCTCCTCAGGGAGAAGGCGTAATTAAGAAAGCTTGTAAAGAATGTTCTAATTCCCGTGTCTGAATCCCGGAGCAGAGCAATAAAGGGAAATGTATTGTGACAGATGTAACGTAATGTATTTCCATGTCATCAAAGGCAATTACATTTGTTTATGTAAATTTCTGTTACATTATTCGACCACATACATAATCTATATGTATGCAACGTGGAACGTCTCCTGCTGTGAGAACTGCATCATTAAAAGAAAATTAGGCTGAAAAAGAAAATTGGGTTTCCATGAAGAACAATGCATCGTATAAAGTAGAATATTGTTTTTTAACCCAATCATCTCTATAAAAATACAATGTCGGTAACACTGTTCAAATTTACAAGAATATAACTACTATAATACTGCTCCTATGTACAAGAATATAACTACTATAATACTGTTCCTATGTACAAGAATATAACTACTATAATACTGCCCCTATGTACAAGAATATAACTACTATAATACTGCTCCTATGTACAAGAATATAACCACTATATACTGCTCCTATGTACAAGAATATAACTGCTATAATACTGCTCCTATATACAAGAATATAACTACTATAATACTGCCCCTATGTACAAGAATATAACTACTATAATACTGCTCCTATGTACAAGAATATAACTACTGTAATACTGCTCCTATGTGCAAGAATATAACTACTATAATACTGCTCCTATGTACAAGAATATAACTACTATAATACTGCTCCTATATACAAGAATATAACTACTATAATACTGCCCCTATATACAAGAATATAACTACTATAATACTGCTCCTATATATAAGAATATAACTACTATAATACTGCTCCTATATACAAGAATATAACTACTATAATACTGCTCCTATGTACAAGAATATAACTACTATAATACTGCTCCTGTGTACAAGAATATAACTACTATAGTACTGCTCCTATATACAAGAATATAACTACTATAATTCTGCTCTTATGTACAAAAATATAACTACTATAATACTGCTCCTATATACAAGAATATAGCTACTATAATACTGCTCCTATATACAAGAATACAGCTAATATAATACTGCCCCCTATATACAAGAATATAACTACTATAATACTGCCCCTATATGCAAGAATACAACTACTATAATACTGCTCCTATGTACAAGAATACAGCTACTATAATACTGCTCCTATGTACAAGAATATAACTACTATAATACTGCTCCTATGTACAAGAATATAACTACTATAATACTGCTCCTATGTACAAGAATATAACTACTATAACACTGCTCCTATGTACAAGAATATAACTACTATAATACTGCCACTATGTACAAGAATATAACTACTATAATACTGCCCCATGTACAAGAATATAGCTACTATAATACTGCTCATATGGACAAGAATATAACTACTATAATACTGCTCCGATGTACAAGAATATAGCTACTATAATACTGCTCCTATGTACAAGAATATAACTACTATAATACTGCTCCTATGTACAAGAATATAACTACTATAATACTGCCCTGTTATGAAAGGTAATTCAGTACCACAATGGACATAGAGGTCAGCGCACATACAGTGACCTGGCAATAACCCAAAAAACAAGAACGAGCTCTGAGACGTGGGAACTCTGTTGACCGCAATCCCTAATCCTCTCCAACCACACTAAAGGCAGCCGTGGATTGCGCCTAATGCTCCCTATGCAACTCGGCACGGCCTGAGAAATAGCTAGCCTGAAGATAGAAAATAAGCCTACCTTGCCTCAGAGAAATACCCCAAAGGAAAAGGCAGCCCCCACATATAATGACTGTGAGTCAAGATGAAAAGACAAACGTAGAGATGAAATAGATTTAGCAAAGTGAGGCCCAACTTTCTGAACAGAGCGAGGATAGGAAAGGTAACTTTGCGGTCAACACAAAATCCTACAAAAACCACGCAAAGGGGGCAAAAAGACCCTCCGTACCGAACTAACGGCACGGAGGTACACCCTCTGCATCCCAGAGCTTCCAGCAAGCAGTAAAAAACAAATTGACAAGCTGGACAGAAAAAAAACAGCAAACAAATAGCAAAGAGGAACTTAGCTATGCAGAGCAGCAGGCCACAGGAACGATCCAGGAGGAAACAGGTCCAATACTAGAACATTGACTGGAGGCCAGGATCAAAGCACTAGGTGGAGTTAAATAGAGCAGCACCTAACGACTTCACCACATCACGTGAGGAAGGAAACTCAGAAGCCGCAGTACCACTTTCCTCCACCGAAGGAAGCTCACAGAGAGAAACAGCCGAAGTACCACTAGTGACCACAGGAGGGAGCTCTTCCACAGAATTCACAACAGTACCCCCCCTTGAGGAGGGGTCACCGAACCCTCACCAGAGCTCCCAGGATGACCAGGATGAGCCATATGAAAGGCACGAACAAGATCGGAAGCATGGACATCAGAGGCAAAGACCCAGGAATTATCTTCCTGAGCATAACCCTTCCACTTAACCAGATACTGGAGTTTCCGCCTTGAAACACGAGAATCCAAAGTCTTCTCCACAATATACTCCAACTTCCCCTCCACCAAAACCGGGGCAGGAGGATCAACAGATGGAACCATAGGTGCCACGTATCTCCGCAACAATGACCTATGGAATACGTTATGTATGGAAAAAGAATCTGGAAGGGTCAGACGAAAAGACACAGGATTAAGAACCTCAGAAATCCTATACGGACCAATAAAACGAGGTTTAAATTTAGGAGAGGAAACCTTCATAGGAATATGACGAGAAGATAACCAAACCAAGTCCCCAACCCGAAGTCGGGGACCCACACAGCGTCTGCGATTAGCGAAACGTTGAGCCTTCTCCTGGGACAAAGTCAAATTGTCCACTACATGAGTCCAAATCTGCTGCAACCTGTCCACCACAGTATCCACACCAGGACAGTCCGAAGACTCAACCTGCCCTGAAGAGAAACGAGGGTGGAACCCAGAGTTGCAGAAAAACGGTGAAACCAAGGTAGCCGAGCTGGCCCGATTATTAAGGGCGAACTCAGCCAAAGGCAGAAAGGACACCCAGTCATCCTGATCAGCAGAAACAAAGCATCTCAGATATGTTTCCAAGGTCTGATTGGTTCGTTCGGTCTGACCATTAGTCTGAGGATGGAAAGCCGAGGAAAAAGACAAGTCAATGCCCATCCTACCACAAAAGGCTCGCCAAAACCTCGAAACAAACTGGGAACCTCTGTCAGAAACGATATTCCCTGGAATGCCATGTAAACGAACCACATGCTGGAAAAACAATGGCACCAAATCAGAGGAGGAAGGCAATTTAGACAAGGGTACCAAATGGACCATCTTAGAGAAGCGATCACAGACCACCCAAATGACTGACATCTTTTGAGAGACGGGAAGATCTGAAATAAAATCCATAGAGATATGTGTCCAAGGCCTCTTTGGGACCGGCAAGGGCAAAAGCAACCCACTGGCACGAGAACAGCAGGGCTTAGCCCGAGCACAAATCCCACAGGACTGCACAAAAGTACGCACATCCCGCGACAGAGATGGCCACCAAAAGGATCTAGCCACTAACTCTCTGGTAACAAAGATTCCAGGATGACCAGCCAACACCGAACAATGAACCTCAGAGATAACTTTATTCGTCCACCTATCAGGGACAAACAGTTTCTCCGCTGGGCAACGATCAGGTTTATTAGCCTGAAATTTTTGCAGCACCCGCCGCAAATCAGGGGAGATGGCAGACACAATTACTCCCTCTTTGAGGATACCCGCCGGCTCAGATACACCCGGAGAGTCGGGCACAAAACTCCTAGACAGAGCATCCGCCTTCACATTTTTAGAGCCCGGAAGGTATGAAACCACAAAGTCAAAACGGGCAAAAAACAACGACCAACGAGCTTGTCTAGGATTCAACCGCTTGGCGGACTCGAGATAAGTCAAGATCTTATGATCAGTCAAGACCACCACGCGATGCTTAGCTCCTTCAAGCCAATGACGTCACTCCTCGAATGCCCACTTCATGGCCAGCAACTCTCGATTGCCCACATCATAATTTCGCTCAGCAGGCGAAAACTTCCTGGAAAAGAAGGCGCATGGTTTCATCACCGAGCAATCAGAACTTCTCTGCGACAAAACAGCCCCTGCTCCAATCTCAGAAGCATCAACCTCGACCTGGAACGGAAGCGAAACATCTGGTTGACACAACACAGGGGCAGAAGAAAAACGACGCTTCAACTCTTGAAAAGCTTCCACCGCAGCAGAAGACCAATTGACCAAATCAGCACCTTTCTTGGTCAAATCGGTCACTGGTTTAGCAATACAAGAAAAATTGCAGATGAAACGACGATAAAAATTAGCAAAGCCCAGGAACTTTTGCAGACTTTTCAGAGATGTCGGCTGAGTCCAATTATGAATGGCTTGGACCTTAACAGGGTCCATCTCGATAGTAGAAGGGGAAAAGATGAACCCCAAAAATGAAACCTTCTGAACACCAAAGAGACACTTTGATCCCTTCACAAACAAAGAATTAGCACGCAGGACCTGAAACACCGTTCTGACCTGCTTCACATGAGACTCCCAATCATCCGAGAAGATCAAAATGTCATCTAAGTACACAATCAGGAATTTATCCAGGTACTCTCGGAAGATGTCATGCATAAAGGACTGAAACACTGATGGAGCATTGGCAAGTCCGAATGGCATTACTAGATACTCAAAATGGTCCTCGGGCGTATTAAATGCAGTTTTCCACTCATCGCCTCGCTTAATACGCACAAGATTATACGCACCACGAAGATCTATCTTGGTGAACCAACTAGCCCCCTTAATCCGAGCAAACAAATCAGATAACAATGGCAAGGGGTACTGAAATTTAACCGTGATCTTATTTAGAAGGCAGTAATCTATACAAGGTCTCAGTGAACCATCCTTCTTGGCTACAAAAAAGAACCCTGCTCCTAATGACGACGACGACGGGCGAATATGCCCCTTCTCCAAAGACTCCTTCACATAACTCCGCATAGCGGCGTGCTCAGGCACAGATAAATTAAACAGTCGACCTTTTGGGAATTTACTACCAGGAATCAAATCGATAGCACAATCACAATCCCTATGCGGAGGTAGGGTATCGGACTTGGGCTCATCAAATAAATCCCGGTAATCAGACAAGAACTCAGGAACCTCAGAAGAGGTGGATGACGAAATAGTCAGAAATGGGACATCACCATGTACCCCCTGACAACCCCAGCTGGACACAGACATGGATTTCCAATCTAATACTGGATTATGGACTTGTAGCCATGGCAACCCCAACACGACCACATCATGCAGATTATGCAACACCAGAAAGCGAATAACCTCCTGATGTGCAGGAGCCATGCACATGGTCAGCTGGGTCCAGTACTGAGGCTTATTCTTGGCCAAAGGCGTAGCATCAATTCCTCTCAATGGAATAGGACACTGCAAGGGCTCCAAGAAAAACCCACAACGCCTAGCATACTCCAAGTCCATCAAATTCAGAGCAGCGCCTGAGTCCACAAATGCCATGACAGAATACGATGACAAAGAGCAGATCAAGGTAACAGACAGAAGAAATTTTGACTGTACCGTACCAATGGTGGCAGACCTAGCGAACCGCTTAGTGCGCTTAGGACAATCAGAGATAGCATGAGTGGAATCACCACAGTAGAAACACAGCCCATTCAGACGTCTGTGTTCTTGCCGTTCAACTCTGGTCAAAGTCCTATCGCACTGCATAGGCTCAGGTTTAAGCTCAGGTAATACCGCCAAATGGTGCACAGATTTACGCTCGCGCAAGCGTCGACCGATCTGAATGGCCAAAGACATAGACTCATTCAGACCAGCAGGCATAGGAAATCCCACCATGACATCCTTAAGGGCTTCAGAGAGACCTTTTCTGAAAATAGCTGCGAGCGCACCTTCATTCCACTGAGTGAGTACGGACCACTTTCTAAATTTCTGACAATATACCTCTATTTCATCCTGACCCTGACTCAGAGCCAGCAAATTCTTCTCTGCCTGATCCACAGAATTAGGCTCATCATACAGCAATCCGAGCGCCAGGAAAAATGCATCGATATTACTTAATGCAGGATCTCCTGACGCAAGAGAAAATGCCCAGTCCTGAGGGTCGCCACGCAAAAAAGAAATAACGATCCTAACTTGTTGAACTGGGTCACCAGAGGAGCGAGGTTTCAAAGCCAGAAATAGTTTACAATTATTTTTGAAACTCAGAAATTTAGTTCTATCTCCAAAAAACAAATCAGGAATAGGAATTCTCGGTTCTAACATAGAATTCTGAACCACAAAGTCTTGAATAGTTTGTACTCTTGCCGTGAGCTGATCCACACATGAAGACAGACCTTTAATGTCCATCGCTACACCTGTGTCCTGAACCACCCAAATGTCTAGGGGAAAAAAAAGGCAAAACACAGTGCAAAGAAAAAAAAATGGTCTCAGAACTTCATTTTTCCCTCTATTGGGAATCATTAGTACTTTTGGCCTCCAGTACTGTTATGAAAGGTAATTCAGTACCACAATGGACATAGAGGTCAGCGCACATACAGTGACCTGGCAATAACCCAAAAAACAAGAACGAGCTCTGAGACGTGGGAACTCTGTTGACCGCAATCCCTAATCCTCTCCAACCACACTAAAGGCAGCCGTGGATTGCGCCTAACGCTCCCTATGCAACTCGGCACGGCCTGAGAAACTAGCTAGCCTGAAGATAGAAAATAAGCCTACCTTGCCTCAGAGAAATACCCCAAAGGAAAAGGCAGCCCCCACATATAATGACTGTGAGTCAAGATGAAAAGACAAACGTAGAGATGAAATAGATTTAGCAAAGTGAGGCCCAACTTTCTGAACAGAGCGAGGATAGGAAAGGTAACTTTGCGGTCAACACAAAATCCTACAAAAACCACGCAAAGGGGGCAAAAAGACCCTCCGTACCGAACTAACGGCACGGAGGTACACCCTCTGCGTCCCAGAGCTTCCAGCAAGCAGTAAAAAACAAATTGACAAGCTGGACAGAAAAAAAACAGCAAACAAATAGCAAAGAGGAACTTAGCTATGCAGAGCAGCAGGCCACAGGAACGATCCAGGAGGAAACAGGTCCAATACTAGAACATTGACTGGAGGCCAGGATCAAAGCACTAGGTGGAGTTAAATAGAGCAGCACCTAACGACTTCACCACATCACCTGAGGAAGGAAACTCAGAAGCCGCAGTACCACTTTCCTCCACCAACGGAAGCTCACAGAGAGAACCAGCCGAAGTACCACTTGTGACCACAGGAGGGAGCTCTGCCACAGAATTCACAACACTGCCCCCTATATACAAGAATATAACTACTATAATACTGCTCCTATGTACAAGAATATAACTACTATAATACTGCTCCTATGTACAAGAATATAACTACTATAATACTGCTCCTATGTACAAGAATATAGCTACTATAATACTGCTCCTATGTACAAGAATATAACTACTATAATACTGCTCCTATGTGCAAGAATATAGCTACTATAATACTGCTCCTATGTACAAGAATATAGCTACTATAATACTGCTCCTATGTACAAGAATATAACTACTATAATACTGCTCCTATGTGCAAGAATATAGCTACTATAATACTGCCCCTATGTACAAGAATATAATTACTATAATACTGCTCCTATGTACAAGAATATAGCTACTATAATACTGCTCCTATGTACAAGAATATAACTACTATAATACTGCTCCTATGTGCAAGAATATAGCTACTATAATACTGCCCCTATGTACAAGAATATAACTACTATAATACTGCTCCTATGTACAAGAATATATGCAGCGGCCCACTGTTGGAATAAGTTTAAATGCAACAACTCCATTCCTGTTGTAGTCTGCATTGAATGTCTATGAGTGTTCATTTGTCAGCTATGCTGTGATTGTTAAAGTTTGTACAAAAAGGTCAGAGGACTCTCACTGATTGCATCATTCTGCTGCTGTTTCCTTCACAGAGAGACATGTGTTACATGGACTAGATTATATCGGTAGTTACTGTCAAAGATTTCTTATTTTGTTCCAGTTCAAGCTGCATATATTAAACACAGTTTGCCTTACGTTGGATTCTGCTGCTTATATGAAGTAACACGCGCTGCTGTGGTAATACTCCGGCTAACAGGTTATGGGCCCAGCCACCGGAAAGTAAATGGTAAAAAGCCCAGTCACCGGAATAAGCAGCGAGCCAAGCGCAGACAGCACAGAGGAACCCCCGGAATACAAGGACACCGGAACGCAAAGGTACCGCAGTGTACAGAGCACCGGACAGCGCAGCTTAAAGGGCCAGTAACAAACAAAAAAAAAAAAAAAAGGTACAAGAGACAAGAATGTCTACAGAAAGGAATGCAGTGAAGTACACAGTGCCAAGTCTCACAAATCACAATTACAGCTCCTGGAAATTCAAGGTAAAGATGTTACTTATAAGAGAGGGTACATGGAAATGTATTGAACAGCCTGTGCCTGACCCAGTACCGGGTGATTGGCTAGAGACTGATCAGAAAGCACAAAGCACTATTTCCCTCAGCATAGATGATAACCAGATTGTACATGTATGCAAATGTGATACTGCAAAGAAAATGTGGGAAGAATTACAGAAAGTGCATGAAAGGTCAAATCTCAGCAATAAGCTATATCTTATGAGAAAGCTGTATCAGTCTAAATTAAGTGATGGCCAGCATATGCAGGACTATATCAGAAACACCCTAGAGATTGTGGAGCGCCTAAGGGGTATTGGTGAAGAAATTAAAGATTTTCATGTTGCTGCATTACTATTAAGTGGTCTTCCAGAAAGTTATGACACGCTTGTGACTGCATTAGATGCCAGACCAGATGATGAACTCACACTAGAATATGTGAAAGGGAAACTTGCAGATGAATACAAGAGAAAGTCAGAGACTATTAGCAATAATATATGCAAAGCAGAAGCAGCATTAAAGACACAGTACTTTTCTAAAGCTCAGAGTCATTTAAAGGAAACTCGTGAATGTTTTGTCTGTAAAAAGCCTGGTCACCTTAAAGCAGACTGCAGAGTGTGGAAAGCAAGAATGAATCAGTTTAAAAAGCAGGACAGTCATCAAAAGGTTAAAACAGCTGTAAAGAAGGAAGATGCATGTATTGCGACTGCATTTGGGGTCAGCACAAGCCCATATGCAAACCATGTTTGGTGTATTGACTCTGGAGCGACTGCTCACATGACACGTGATAAAGATTTCTTCATTAATCTAGATGAAAGCAAGTCTGAAAAGGTAATTTTAGCTAATGGTCACTATATGACATCAGAAGGAATAGGAGATGGTTATCTCCATTGTCAAGTTCAATCCTCAGCACAAGTCAGAAAAATCCCAGTTAAAGACGTGCTGTATGTTCCCAAACTTGAAAGTAACCTTTTATCTGTAAAGAAGCTTGCACAACAGGGAAATATAGTTACATTTAAGGATGACAGATGCATCATTTCAAAGAAGGGTCATACCCTTGCCGAAGGAAAAATCAAAGATGAACTTTATCAGCTGAAATGCAATGAAACTGTTTACAGTGCTAGACAAGATTTTCATAAGGACTGTATTCATGTGTGGCACAGACGCCTAGGCCACAGAGATCCAGAAGCAGTAAAGAAACTAGCTCAACTTGCAAATGGTATTGCAATCAACCAGTGTAATCAAACAATGAAGTGCACAAGTTGCCTAAAAGGGAAAATGTCCAGAAAATCGTTTCCTAAAGTAAGCACTACTAAATCTGCACAGATACTGGATTTGATACATACAGATGTGTGTGGTCCAATGAGTGTTCTTACTCCCAGCAAGAAGAGATATTTTCTCACATTCATTGATGATTATTCCAGATATACTGTTACTTACCTACTTCAAAGTAAAGATGAAGTTCCACAGAAACTTGAAGAATATCTTGCTGCAGTTCTTAACAAATTTGGAAGAATACCAAAGGTACTGCGAGCAGATAATGGAACTGAATATACAAGTGGTAAAGTGCAAACCATCCTGAAAAAGAATGGAATCGTGTTCCAGACAACCGTTCCATACAACCCAGAGCAGAATGGCACAGCAGAGAGAAAGAACCGAACTCTTTGTGAAAGTGGAAGAAGTATGCTATTTGATGGAAACCTACCTACAACATATTGGGGAGAAGCCATCATGACTGCTACCTATCTTCAAAATCGACTGCCAAGTAAAGCTACAAGTAAAACTCCATATGAGCTATGGAACTGTGAGAAGCCCAACCTGAAGCATCTCAGGATATTCGGAAGCAAAACTTTTGTGCATGTTCCCAAAGAAAAACGTTCTAAGTGGGAATCTCATGCAAAGGAAGGAGTTCTTGTGGGGTACAGTGAAACTCAGAAAGGATACAGAATCCTGCACCCACAGACCAACACAGTAACAATCAGCAGAGATGTAGTGATTGATGAAAACTCAGTATCGCTCAAATTTCATGAGGTTACGCAAATAATTCAACCTAAGGAACAAGAATTTCAGTCAGTGATTCCAGACATTGAAGAGAATCTCAAAGAAAATACTGAAGTCTGGATATGCTCTGAAAGTACTGAAAAAGAAACAGAAGAACCAAGCCAACCTCAGGAGATCAGAAGATCAGAAAGATCAAATAAAGGAATTCCAGCTAAACGCCTTTCTTATATGGTCAGATCAATTCCAGAAGAAGAGCCACAGTCATGGCAGGAAATGCAAAAACTGCCTATTCATAAGAAGCAAAAATGGATAAAAGCTGCTGATGAAGAAATGGAATCCCTTCATAAGCTCAAAACATGGGAGCTCACAGAGCTACCTCAAGGCAAGAAAGCAATTGGATGTAAGTGGGTCTTTAAGAACAAATATGACTCCGAAGGTAATGTTCACCGTTTTAAAGCAAGATTGGTCGCAAAAGGATATTCACAAAAATATGGTGAAGATTATGATGCTACTTTTGCTCCAGTTGCCAAGCAAACTACATTCAGAACTTTATTATCCATAGCTGCTGTTCAGCAGATGAAAGTAAGACATTTTGACATCAAAACAGCCTTTCTACATGGAGACATTGAAGAAGAGCTGTACATGACTCAACCAGAAGGCTATGTTAAAAGGGGTAAAGAGAACCTTGTTTGCAGAATGCAAAAATCTCTCTACGGCCTTAAGCAATCAGCAAGAGCATGGAACACTAAGATGAACAAAGTGTTAATCGACGAAGGATTTAAAAGGTCTCAAGCGGATCCATGTTTGTATACAAAAGGTGTATCACAAGATTGGATGTATGTTATTCTATATGTGGATGATGTAATAATAGCGCATCAAGAAGAGAGAGAAATTTCAAAACTAGGTCAAATTCTGAACAAGCATTTCGAGACCAAGGACCTTGGAGATGTGACATACTATTTGGGAATCCAAATCCAGAGAGAGGAAGATGGAAGTTTTCTTCTTAATCAAAATTCTAAAATCTCCACAGTTCTAAACCAGTTTGGAATGTCAGAAGCCAAAGGCATATCAACTCCAATGGATCCATCTTACCTAAAATTGGAAGGAGAAGAAGATCTGCTACCCACAAATGACAGTTACAGACAAGCAGTGGGGGCACTTCTATACATAGCAACCACAACCCGTCCAGATATCTCAGCCACAGTGGGAATTCTCTGCCGACGTGTAAGCAAGCCACGCCAAAGAGATTGGAATGCAATTAAGAGACTTCTTCAGTATCTTAAGGCAACCCAAGAGTTAAGTCTAAAGATTTCTGCATCAGGAGATCTAATTCTCAGAGGATATGTAGATGCAGATTGGGCTGGAGACTCAAGTGATCGAAGATCAACAAGTGGTTACTTGTTCAAGTTAGGACACACTTCAATCTCATGGTCCAGTAGAAAACAAGTGTCAGTTGCATTGTCTTCTACAGAAGCAGAATATACATCAGCTGCTCATGCAAGTCAAGAGTTAATTTGGTTGAAGCAACTTTTGGAAGAATTCGGCAAACCACTAGCTGAACCAACTGTTATCTATGAGGACAACCAAGGATGTATCAAGCTCGCCAGCAGTGAAAGGATAAGTGCAAGAACAAAGCACATTGATGTTAAACATCATCACTTGCGTGACTTAGTAGAGCGTGAAGTTCTAAAGTTTGTTTACTGTGAATCTGACAAGATGTTAGCAGATGTTTTGACAAAGCCATTGTCAAGAGCCAAGTTTGAAGAATTCAGAACTGCAATGGGACTAACAGGATAAGCAGTTGTTGAGTGGGGGTGTTGGAATAAGTTTAAATGCAACAACTCCATTCCTGTTGTAGTCTGCATTGAATGTCTATGAGTGTTCATTTGTCAGCTATGCTGTGATTGTTAAAGTTTGTACAAAAAGGTCAGAGGACTCTCACTGATTGCATCATTCTGCTGCTGTTTCCTTCACAGAGAGACATGTGTTACATGGACTAGATTATATCGGTAGTTACTGTCAAAGATTTCTTATTTTGTTCCAGTTCAAGCTGCATATATTAAACACAGTTTGCCTTACGTTGGATTCTGCTGCTTATATGAAGTAACACGCGCTGCTGTGGTAATACTCCGGCTAACACCCACCCCAAGAGCTAGGGGTTACTCGGAGCCGGGCCCTTCAGTTCTCATCGGGGATGTCACGGTAGCTGACCCGGTCCGTGGCCCTTGGGAGGTCCGTTGAATAATTGGGGAAAGGTCTTTAAAGGGATAATGTTCGTGACGCCACCTGTGGTATTCGGTCAGGGTGACCGACGCTGCTGTGGGGTCCGCTGGGGTGATGTTATGGCAGCTAGATGGTATACCTTCCCACAGGTGAAGTGTCTCCCCAGGGCTTCCCAGAGGTGTAGATGGTGGATAGTGAATGGTGAGAGGCGCAGGGAATAACGAGGACACAAGCTTGCAGTCTCTTTACCTTTACTGAAGGCTTCAGCATCCACAGTCCAGGGTAGGGACCACAGGGTAGGCAGAGTCCGGCCGGTCTGAAGGCAAATCCAGAGTCCCCTTATCCAGGTGGAATTCAGTAGCCTTCCTCTAGCGCCTGGGCGTTGTAGTACCTACCTGCTGAGCAACTCGGTAAGGTCCTCACAACTGTTGTAGATGTTAAGTCTCTTCCTCTCTGTCCCCCTGACAGATAGGACAAAACATGTATGACTGGTGGCCTGAGGCTTTTTATAGGAACCCTAGAGACGCCCCGGCCCCCACAAGTTGCTACCGTGCCTCCTGTGTATAAAGGTCGGGCAGCTAACGTAGAATTAACTGTCCTGCCAGTCTCTGATGTCAAGCATAGAGATCCTTACTCCCTCGGTGTTCTTAGAGCGCCCCCAGACGCAGGGCCCCGGGGTACTCGGTACCGGTCCTCTCTGTCTCAGTTCTGAGGTTGTCATGGTGGCTGGACCCGGTCCGTGACCCTGCTAAGGGGCGTCCAATGAAAGGGTGATGAAAGTTTGTCAAGGGTTCATGACGCCACCTGTGGTATTCGGTCAGGGTGACCGACGCTGCCTGGGGTCCGCTGGGGTGATGGAATGGCAGCTAGATGGTATACCTTCCCACAGGTGAAGTGTGTCCCCAGGGCTTCCCAGTAGTGTAGGTGGCGATGATGTGAGGCGCAGTTAATAACGAGGACACAGGGTTGCAGTCTCTTTACCTCTTTACTGAAGACTTCAGGATCCGCAATCCAGAGCACTGCTAACAGGGCTGTCTGAGACCGACCGGTCCGAAGGCACATCCAGAGTTCCCTTTACAGGTGGAAATCAGTGCCTACCAATAGCGCCTGTGTGTTGTAGTTCTTCCCTGCTGAGCATTCGGGATAGTCCTCACAACTTTTGTATTCGTTCTTTCTCTTCTCCGTCCCCCAAGTTTATCTGGCTAGGATGCACCCGTATGACGGGTAGGCTCAGAGCTATTCTGGGACCCTAGAGACACCCCTCTCCATGTTTGCCCCCTATGTCTGCTTAGGTGATGTAAGGTAGACAGCGAACCTATAATCAACTGTCCTGCCGCTGTTTGAAGTAATGCTTGAAGTCTGTTACTTCCTCGGCGTTCCGGCCACCGGCTACGTGCCTCAGTAGGATGTTGCCGATCTCGGGGCACGACTCCTACTGGTTATCTCCTTGTGCTGCGATTTCGTTTCTCACTTCTCCACAACATCCTTCTCTTCGTTTCCTTCCTTAGGATGCCGCCACAAGGTAGTGCAGACGCGGCTCCGTACGTTCTGTCCTTTCTGCTAGGTACCTGCCAGGAACCCACCCCTGACAGGTCCTCCCTGGAGCTCTCCCAGGCTGCGTTCTCTGTAAGTTCCTGTCCAACCCCCAGTTTTACCAAAGTGTGAGGAGTGGCCTAATACATAGTGCCTTTTGCTCCCCCTGGTGGCCGGAGTGTGAAGTGTAATGTGTGACTGTGATACCTGGTCAGGTGAACTCCTTTAGTGCAATCAGACATAACATCACTCCCCGTGGTGGCAGAGCGACATTACTGCAACGACCAGGACTCTGGGGCGCTGCATTCTGGCTACCGGTACTGTGCTTCAGAAGGAGGCAGCCTGCTTCTAGTTGGTCTCCCACTAATATTCTTCTCCTTTTGCTATGACTTCGTTTCTCACTCACTGCAACACAATTCCTTTCAATGTCTCTTTCTTGGGATGCTGCCGCATGGGATGCAGGCGCCGCTCCGTTTACCCTTGTCTTCCGCAGGCCGCAGTCTGGAGCTGACTGGAACCCACTCCAACCAGCCTCTGCCAAACTCGGTCAGGACTCACTGACTACCTCCTACTCCCTCCAGTCAGCTTCTGTTTCTCGACTCCCTCACTTTCTAACCAACTACTATAATACTGCCCCCTATGTACAAAACTATAACTACTATAATACTGCCTCTATGTACAAGAATATAACTACTATAATACTGCCTCTATGTACAAGAATATAACTACTATAATATTGCTCCTATGTATAAGAATATAACTACTATAATACGGCCCCCTATATACAAGAATATAACTACTATACTACTGCCCCCTATGTACAAGAATATAACTACTATAATACTGCTCCTATGTACAAGAATATAACTACTATAATACTGCTCCTATGTACAAGAATATTACTACTATAATACTGCCTCTATGTACAAGAATATAACTACTATAATACTGCCTCTATGTACAAGAATATAGCTACTATAATACTGCTCCTATGTATAAGAATATAACTACTATAATACGGCTCCCTATATACAAGAATATAACTACTATACTACTGCCCCCTATGTACAAGAATATAACTACTATAATACTGCCTCTATGTACAAGAATATAACTACTATAATACTGCCTCTATGTACAAGAATATAGGTACTATAATACTGCCTCTATGTATAAGAATATAACTACTATAATACGGCCCCCTATATACAAGAATATAACTCCTGTACTACTGCCCCCTATGTACAAGAATATAACTACTATAATACTGCTCTTATGTGCAAGAATATAACTACTATAATACTGCCTCTATGTACAAGAATATAACTACTATAATACTGCCCCTATGGACAAGAATATAGCTATTATAATACTGCTCCTATGTACAAGAATATAACTACTATAATACTGCCTCTATGTACAAGAATATAGCTACTATAATACTGCCCCTATGTACAAGAATATAACTACTATAATACTGCTCCTATGTACAAGAATATAACTACTATAATACTGCCCCTATGTACAAAATGAGAATGCTTGGTCTGGGGGAAAATGTGTGTAAATGGGTTAGTAACTGGCTTAGTGATAGAAAGCAGAGGGTGGTTATAAATGGTATAGTCTCTAACTGGGTCGCTGTGACCAGTGGGGTACCGCAGGGGTCAGTATTGGGACCTGTTCTCTTCAACATATTCATTAATGATCTGGTAGAAGGTTTACACAGTAAAATATCGATATTTGCAGATGATACAAAACTATGTAAAGCAGTTAATACAAGAGAAGATAGTATTCTGCTACAGATGGATCTGGATAAGTTGGAAACTTGGGCTGAAAGGTGGCAGATGAGGTTTAACAATGATAAATGTAAGGTTATACACATGGGAAGAGGGAATCAATATCACCATTACACACTGAACGGGAAACCACTGGGTAAATCTGACAGGGAGAAGGACTTGGGGATCCTAGTTAATGATAAACTTACCTGGAGCAGCCAGTGCCAGGCAGCAGCTGCCAAGGCAAACAGGATCATGGGGTGCATTAAAAGAGGTCTGGATACACATGATGAGAGCATTATACTGCCTCTGTACAAATCCCTAGTTAGACCGCACATGGAGTACTGTGTCCAGTTTTGGGCACCGGTGCTCAGGAAGGATATAATGGAACTAGAGAGAGTACAAAGGAGGGCAACAAAATTAATAAAGGGGATGGGAGAACTACAATACCCAGATAGATTAGCGAAATTAGGATTATTTAGTCTAGAAAAAAGACGACTGAGGGGCGATCTAATAACCATGTATAAGTATATAAGGGGACAATACAAATATCTCGCTGAGGATCTGTTTATACCAAGGAAGGTGACGGGCACAAGGGGGCATTCTTTGCGTCTGGAGGAGAGAAGGTTTTTCCACCAACATAGAAGAGGATTCTTTACTGTTAGGGCAGTGAGAATCTGGAATTGCTTGCCTGAGGAGGTGGTGATGGCGAACTCGGTCGAGGGGTTCAAGAGAGGCCTGGATGTCTTCCTGGAGCAGAACAATATTGTATCATACAATTATTAGGTTCTGTAGAAGGACGTAGATCTGGGTATTTATTATGATGGAATATAGGCTGAACTGGATGGACAAATGTCTTTTTTCGGCCTTACTAACTATGTTACTATGTTACAGGAATATAACTACTATAATACTGCTCCTATGTACAAGAATATAATTACTATAATACGGCCCCTATGTACAAGAATATAACTACTATAATACTGCTCCTATGTATAAGAATATAACTACTATAATACTGCCCCCTACGTACAAGAATATAACTACTATAATACTGCCCCCTACGTACAAGAATATAACTACTATAATACTGCCCCTATGTACAAGAATATAACTACTATAATACTGCTCCTATGTATAAGAATATAACTACTATAATACTGCCCCTATATACAAGAATATAACTACTATAATACTGCCCCTATGTACAAGAATATAACTACTATAATACTGCTCCTATGTATAAAAATATAACTACTATAATACTGCCCCTATATACAAGAATATAGCTACTATAATACTGCTCCTATGTACAAGAATATAACTGCTATAATACTGCTCCTATGTACAAGAATATAACTACTATAATACTGCCTCTATGTACAAGAATATAACTACTATAATACTGCCTCTATGTACAAGAATATATCTACTATAATACTGCCCCTATGGACAAGAATATAGCTACTATAATACTGCTCCTATGTACAGGAATATAACTACTATAATACTGCCCCTATGTACAAGAATATAACTACTATAATACTGCTCCTATGTACAAGAATATAACTACTATAATACTGCCTCTATGTACAAGAATATAGCTACTATAATACTGCTCCTATGTACAGGAATATAACTACTATAATACGGCCCCCTATATACAAGAATATAACTCATATAATACTGCCCCTATGTACAGGAATATAACTACTATAATACTCCTCCTATGTACAAGAATATAACTACTATAATACTGCCTCTATGTACAAGAATATAGCTACTATAATACTGCTCCTATGTACAGGAATATAACTACTATAATACGGCCCCCTATATACAAGAATATAACTACTATAATACTGCCCCTATGTACAAGAATATAACTACTATAATACTCCTCCTATGTACAAGGATATAACTACTATAATACTGCTCCTCTGTACAAGAATATAACTACTATAATATTGCCGCTATGTACAATAATATTACTACTATAATACAGCTCCTATACTGCAAAAAATGAATGTTTATGGGTTAGAGAGCTGTCAGATGTACTAGCTCTGGTATATAGACATTTTTATGGCTTGGTGTATAATTTCGGAGGCAGGGCCTGGAGCAGGAGCTGGAATGTTCTTGTGAGCTCGGTATTTGTGCTATGAATGTTTCAGGCCAGGAGAGAGCTGGTAATTATGTAAATATATGACAGACTCAAGCATGGCAGGAAAAAAAAAAAAAAAGCTGCCCCGAGCGGAGATTCTATAGCACAAACCTATGGACGTGGTGTTGAGTTTCCTGCCAAATCCTACTGTTCTCCCTGTGAAATCATTTCTCCCAGCAGACCTCTCCCTCTAGGAAGCAGAAATGTCACTTATTGAACCGTAGTGAATATTAATCCTGCAACGCAAAACGCAGGGGGATGAAAGAGGATATCCTCCTCTTTGTAGTAATAGGGGCAGGTATCACTGGAGATTACTGCTGCAGAAGCTTCCAAACATATCACGTAAGCAGAGAATAAAATGTAGACTGGCGAATATAAACGCAGCATAGTCCCCTCCACAAACCGTGACTAGTGCTTCCCTTAAATCAGCCATATTTAATAATAACAGCAGGAATCCCATATCCATGCTTAGAGGCCGGGCCAGCGACACAAATTGTCCGCAGCCCCTGACCAAAGAACATCAGCTCCAATCAACATAGGACAACAATAGGAGGACAAAACCCAAGAGGAAACAAGGCATCCGAAAATAGGCATCAGAGAATCAGCGTGCCTCGGCCAAATAGCTGGGGGTAAAATTACACCAGTATATCCTCTATCTAAAGTGCAGTAATGAATAGCAGAGGATATTATGCTTACCAGCAGATGAGTGGGAACAGGGGGGGGTCGGATGGAGGGCCCCGACGCGCGTTTCGCGGCGACTAGGGAGTGTTCCTCAGGTCCCTACAGGACCTTCAAATAGACCGGTGAACTTAGTCACATGGCCAAAACTGGCCAATCAAGATGGTTTAAGTCGGCGCATGCGCACTGTGGTCGCCAGGTCCTGAACTGCGGAAAGGGCGTCATGGAAAGTGCGCACGCGCCAGGGAGAGGCCCACAGAGCGGTTCACACACCATAGAGACGCCCCCTGCAGACAGGGAACAGCAGGTCGCAGTGCGATACGCACAACCATCAGGAGATGTGGAAAGACAATAACCAGGATGGCAAAAAGGTAGTTATAAAGCAGGGAAGAGCGTCATTATGTATAGCATAATATCACAAAAAACAGGTATTAACCCCTTTACCCCCAAGGGTGGTTTGCACGTTAATGACCGGGCCAATTTTTACAATTCTGACCACTGTCCCTTTATGAGGTTATAACTCTGGAACGCTTCAATGGATCCTGGTGATTCTGACATTGTTTTCTCGTGACATATTGTACTTCATGACAATGGTAAAAATTATTTGATAGTACCTGCGTTTATTTGTGAAAAAAACGGAAATTTGGCGAAAATTATGAAAATTTCGCAATTTTCCAACTTTGAATTTTTATGCAATTAAATCACAGAGATATGTCACACAAAATACTTAATAAGTAACATTTCCCACATGTCTACTTTACATCAGCACAATTTTGGAACCAAAATTTTTTTTTGTTAGGGAGTTATAAGGGTTAAAAGTTGACCAGCAATTTCTCATTTCTACAACACCATTTTATTTTAGGGACCACATCTCATTTGAAGTCATTTTGAGGGGTCTATATGATAGAAAATACCCAAGTGTGACACCATTCTAAAAACTACACCCCTCAAGGTGCTCAAAACCATATTCAAGAAGTTTATTAACCCTTCTGGTGCTTCACAGGAATTTTTTGAATGTTTAAATAAAAATGAACATTTAACTTTTTTTCACAAAAAATGTAATTCAGCTCCAATTTGTTTTATTTTACCAAGGGTAACAGGAGAAAATGGACCCCAAACATTGTTGTACAATTTGTCCTGAGTATGCCAATACCCCACATGTGGGGGTAAACCACTGTTTGGGCGCATGGCAGAGCTCGGAAGCGAAGGAGCGCCATTTGACTTTTCAATGCAAAATTGACTGGAATTGAGATGGGACGCCATGTTTCGTTTGGAGAGCCCCTGATGTGGCTAAACATTGAAACCCCCCACAAGTGACACCATTTTGGAAAGTAGACCCCCTAAGGAACTTATCTAGAGGTGTGGTGAGCACTTTGACCCAACAAGTGCTTCACAGAAGTTTATAATGTAGAACCGTAAAAATAAAAAATCATATTTTTTCACAAAAATTATCTTTTCGCCCCCAATTTTTTATTTTCCCAAGGGTAAGAGAAAAAATTGGACCCCAAAAGTTGTTGTACAATTTGTCCTGAGTACGCTGATAGCCCATATGTGGGGGTAAACCACTGTTTGGGCGGATGGGAGAGCTCGGAAGGGAAGGAGCGCCGTTTGACTTTTCAATGCAAAATTGACAGGAATTGAGATGGGACGTCATGTTGCGTTTGAAGAGCCACTGATGTGCCTAAACATTGAAACCCCCCACAAGTGACACCATTTTGGAAAGTAGACCCCCTAAGGAACTTATCTAGAGGTGTGGTGAGCACTTTGACCCACCAAGTGCTTCACAGAAGTTTATAATGTAGAACCGTAAAAATAAAAAATCATATTTTTTCACAAAAATTATCTTTTTGCCCCCAATTTTTTATTTTCCCAAGGGTAAGAGAAGAAATTGGACCCCAAAAGTTGTTGTACAATTTGTCCTGAGTACGCTGATAGCCCATATGTGGGGGTAAACCACTGTTTGGGCGGATGGGAGAGCTCGGAAGGGAAGGAGCGCCGTTTGACTTTTCAATGCAAAATTGACAGGAATTGAGATGGGACGTCATGTTGCGTTTGAAGAGCCACTGATGTGCCTAAACATTGAAACCCCCCACAAGTGACACCATTTTGGAAAGTAGACCCCCTAAGGAACTTATCTAGAGGTGTGGTGAGCACTTTGACCCACCAAGTGCTTCACAGAAGTTTATAATGTAGAACCGTAAAAATAAAAAATCATATTTTTTCACAAAAATTATCTTTTTGCCCCCAATTTTTTATTTTCCCAAGGGTAAGAGAAGAAATTGGACCCCAAAAGTTGTTGTACAATTTGTCCTGAGTACGCGGATACCCCATATGTGGGGGTAAACCACTGTTTGGGTGGATGGGAGAGCTCGGAAGGGAAGGAGCGCCGTTTGACTTTTCAAAGCTAAATTGACAGGAATTGAGATGGGACGCCATGTTGCGTTTGAAGAGCCACTGATGTGCCTAAACATTGAAACCCCCCACAAATGACACCATTTTGGAAAGTAGACCCCCTAAGGAACTTATCTAGAGGTGTGGTGAGCACTTTGACCCACCAAGTGCTTCACAGAAGTTTATAATGCAGAGCCGTAAAAATAAAACAAAATTTTTTTCCCACAAAAATTATTTTTTTAGCCCCCAGTTTTGTATTTTCCTGAGGGTAACAGGAGAAATTGGACCCCAAAATTTGTTGCCCAATTTGTCCTGAGTGCGATGATACACCATATGTGGGGGGAACCACTGTTTGGGCACATGGGAGGGCTCAGAAGGGAAGGAGTGCCATTTGAATGCAGACTTAGATGGAATGGTCTGCAGGTGTCACATTGCGTTTGCAGAGCCCCTAATGTACCTAAACAGTAGAAACCCCCCACAAGTGACACCATTTTGGAAAGTAGACCCCCTTAGGAACTTATCTAGATGTGTGCTGAGCGCTTTGACCCACCAAGGGCTTCACAGAAGTTTATAATGGAGAGCCGTAAAAATAAAAAAAAAATTTTTTCCCACAAAAATTATTTTTTAGCCCCCAGTTTTGTATTTTCCCGAGGGTAAAAGGAGAAATTCGACCCCACAATTTGTTGTCCAATTTGTCCTGAGTGCGCTGATACCCCATATGTGGGGGGGAACCACTGTTTGGGCGCATGGGAGGGCTCGGAAGGGAAGGAGCTCCATTTGGAATGAGGACTTAGATGGAATGGTCTGCAGGTGTCACATTGCATTTGCAGAGCCCCTAATGTACCTAAACAGTAGAAACCTCCCACAAGTGACACCATTTTGGAAACTAGACCCCCTAAGGAACTCATCTAGATGTGTTGTGATATCTTTGAACCCCCAAGTGTTTCACTACAGTTTGTAACGCAGAGCCGTGAAAATTAAAAAAAAAAATCTTTCCCCCCAAAATTATTTTTTAGCCCCCAGTTTTGTATTTTCCCGAGGGTAAGAGGAGAAATTCGACCCCAAAAGTTGTTGTCCAATTTGTCCTGAGTACGCTGATACCCCGTATGTTGGGGGAAACCAACGTTTGAGCGCATGGCAGAGCTCGGAAGGGAAGGAGCGCCATTTGGAATGCAGACTTAGATGGAATGGTCTGCAGACGTCACATTGCGTTTGCAGAACCCCTAATGTACCTAAACAGTAGAAACCCCCCACAAGTGACCCCATATTGGAAACTAGACCCCCCAGGGAACTAATCTAGATGTGTTGTGAGAACTTTGAACCCCCAAGTGTTTCACTACAGTTTATAACGCAGAGCCGTGAAAATAAAAAATCTTTTTTTTCCCCACAAAAAATATGTTTTAGCCCCGAGTTTTGTATTTTCCCAAGGGTAGCAGGAGAAATTGGACCCCAAAAGTTGTTGTCCTATTTGTCCTGAGTACGCTGATACCCCATATGTTGGGGTAAACCCCTGTTTGGGCACACGGGAGAGCTCGGAAGGGAAGAAGCACTGTTTTACTTTTTCAACGCAGAATTGGCTGGAATTGAGATCGGACGCCATGTCGCGTTTGGAGAGCCCCTGATGTGCCTAAACAGTGGAAACCCCCCAATTATAACTGAAACCCTAATCCAAACACATCCCTAACCCTAATCCCAACAGTAACCCTAACAACACCTCTAACCCTGACACACCCCTAACCCTAATCCCAACCCTATTCCCAACCGTAAATGTAATCTAAACCCTAACTGTAACTTTAGCCCCAACCCAAACTGTAGCCCTAGCCCTAACCCTAGCCCTAACCCTAATCCTAACCCTAGCCCTAACCCTAGCCCTAACCCTAGCCCTAACCCTAGCCCTAACCCTAGCCCTAACCCTAGCCCTAACCCTAGCCCTAACCCTAACCCTAGCCCTAGCCCTAACCCTAGCCCTAACCCTAGCCCTAGCCCTAACCCTAGCCCTAACTCTAACCCTAGCCCTAATGGGAAAATGGAAATAAATACATTTTTTTAATTTTTCCCTAACTAAGGGGGTGATGAAGGGGGGTTTGATTTACTTTTATAGCGGGTTTTTTAGCGGATTTTTATGATTGGCAGCCGTCACACACTGAAAGACGCTTTTTATTGCAAAAAATATTTTTTGCGTTACCACATTTTGAGAGCTATAATTTTTCTATATTCTGGTCCACAGAGTCATGTGAGGTCTTGGTTTTTGCGGGACGAGTTGATGTTTTTATTGGTAACATTTTCGGGCACGTGACATTTTTTGATCGCTTTTTATTCCGATTTTTGTGAGGCAGAATGACCAAAAACCAGCTATTCATGAATTTCTTTTGGGGGAGGCGTTTATACCGTTCCGCGTTTGGTAAAATTGATAAATCAGTTTTATTCTTCGGGTCAGTACGATTACAGCGACACCTCATTTATATCATTTTTTTATGTTTTGGCGCTTTTATACGATAAAAACTATTTTATAGAAAAAATAATTATTTTTGCATCGCTTTATTCTCAGGGCTATAACTTTTTTATTTTTTTGCTGATGATGCTGTATGGCGGCTCGTTTTTTGCGGGACAAGATGACGTTTTCAGCGGTACCATGGTTAGTTATATCTGTCTTTTTGATCGCGTGTTATTCCACTTTTTGTTCGGCGGTATGATAATAAAGCGTTGTTTTTTGCCTCGTTTTTTTTTTTTTTTTCTTACGGTGTTTACTGAAGGGGTTAACTAGTGGGCCAGTTTTATAGGTCGGGCCGTTACGGACGCGGCGATACTAAATATGTGTACTTTTATTGTTTTTTTTTTTTTATTTAGATAAAGAAATGTATTTATGGGAATAATATTTTTATTTTTTTTTCATTATTTTGGAATATTTTTTTTAATTTTTTTTTACACATTTGAAATTTTTTTTTTTTACTTTTTTACTTTGTCCCAGGGGGGGACATCACAGATCAGTGATCTGACAGTTTGCACAGCACTCTGTCAGATCACTGATCTGATAGGAGTGCAGGCTGCTTCACAGTGCCTGCTCTGAGCAGGCTCTGTGAAGCCACCTCCCTCCCTGCAGGACCCGGATCCGCGGCCATCTTGGATCCGGGGCTGGAGGGAGCAGGGAGGGAGGTGAGACCCTCGCAGCAACGCGATCACATCGCGTTGCTGCGGGGGGCTCAGGGAAGCCCGCAGGGAGCCCCCTCCCTGCGCGGTGCTTCCCTGTACCGCCGGCACATCGCGATCATCTTTGATCGCGGTGTGCCGGGGGTTAATGTGCCGGGGGCGGTCCGTGACCGCTCCTGGCACATAGTGCCGGATGTCAGCTGCGATAAACAGCTGACACCCGGCCGCGATCGGCGGCGCTCCCCCCGTGAGCGCTGCCGATCGCATATGACGTACTATTGCGTCCTTGGGAAGAAAAGCCCACCCCACATGGACGCAATAGTACGTCTAATGGCAGAAAGGGGTTAAGTATTCAAGTCATCCACGGTCGCTGTGATGGTGCGGTGTAATGGCAGTCCGGGATCATTTTCCGGTCCAGAGAAGGAACCCAATGGAGGAGTATGAGGAAGCGCTGCAAATCAGCAGAGTCACAAGCACTAGATGAAAAAATAGATTGTTAAGATAAAGTTTAAAAACACAAAAACATATCCGCGGGGTTAATAGACATGGGGGTATGTGGAAACAGGAGGCTAAAAGGCCAAAAGAACCTATGTTGGGAGTACTACTACAAAAAAGGGGCGAAGCTTAAAGATTCATTAAGGCCCTTCGGTGTCATGGTATGTAATTGGACGATCCACCTTGTCTAGATTTGTGCGAGGAGTTTTTTATTGTCACCTCCTCTTATGCCCAAATGGAGGGCATCGATCCCCCTCACCTTCAGAAATCTTGCGTCACTGTTATACAATTTGAAGTGACGAGGGATTGTTTTCAGTTCCGAAGTGTCGGACACTGTCTTGGCCGCGC
Organism: Ranitomeya imitator; assembly: GCF_032444005.1. NCBI lineage: Eukaryota > Metazoa > Chordata > Amphibia > Anura > Dendrobatidae > Ranitomeya > Ranitomeya imitator. The sequence goes on along the minus strand of NC_091287.1, from coordinate 539,012,658 downwards.
CAGTGTCCCGCACATGCTCACGTACTTGTACTCTTAGCTCTCTTGTGGTAAGGCCCACATATATCTTGGGGCACGAACAGGTATTATTATTATTATTATTATACATTTTTATAGCGCCATTTATTCCATGGCGCTTTACATGTGAATACGAGGCAAATCTAGGCAAATACATTAAACATGAGCAGATAACAGGCACACGGGTACATAAGGAGGGAGGACACTGCCCACAGACTTGGCCCTTTCCTGGATCTCGTCATATCTGACAGACCGAACATTCAGTGTCTCTCTCCCCCACACCACCTCCTCACTTCGCCCCTTGTCAGTCGGTGTTCCTCAAGGCTCTGTTCTAGGACCCCTACTCTTCTCCATCTACACTTTCGGCCTGGGACAGCTCATAGAATCCCACGGTATGCAGTACCATCTCTACGCTGATGACACGCAGATCTACCTATCCGGACCTGACCTCACCTCCTTACTTACCAAAATCCCGCACTGTCTGTCTGCCATTTCAGCTTTCTTTTCTGCCCGCTTTCTACAACTGAACATGGACAAAACAGAATTCATCATCTTCCCCATCTCACTCTACCCCTCCACCAGACCTATCCATCAATGTCAATGGCTGCTCACTTTCCCCAGTCCCACACGCCCGGTGCCTCGGGGTGATCCTCGACTCTGCCCTCTCTTTCAAGCCACATATCCAAGCCCTTGCCTCCTCCTGCCGTCTCAAACTCAAAAATATTTCCCGGATCCGTGCTTTCCTTGACCGCGACACCGCAAAAACGCTAGTGCATGCCCTTATCATCTCCCGCCTCGACTACTGCAACCTCCTACTCTCTGGCCTCCCCTCTAGCAATCTGGCACTGCTCCAATCCATCCTACACTCTGCTGCCCGACTAATCCACCTGTCTCCCCGCTATTCCCCGGCCTCTCCCCTATGTCAAGCCCTTCACTGGCTTCCTATCGCCCAGAGACTCCAGTTCAAAACCCTCACAATGACATACAAAGCCATCCACAACCTGTCTCCTCCATACATCTGTGACATGGTCTCCCGATACCTACCTAAAAATAGCAGCAATACCTGCGCTTTTGGTGAAATTTTTCAGCGTTTTTTCACCACCCATTCAAGTCAATGGGTGAAAAACGCTGAAAGAAGTGACATGCTGCATCATGCAAAGCACAAAATACTGATGTTAAAAAAAAAACAATGTGTGTGCATGAGATTTCTGAAATATCATAGACATAGCTGGTTCTGTAAAACGCAGCAGAAAATTTGCATAAAAAAACGCAGCAAAAATGTCTAGGGTGGACTTAACCTAAAAAAGAAAAAACGCAGCTGGCTAGCTCCCCCTAGTGTTGACTGTCATCAAAGCTCGGTAGAGAATCCTGGAAATGTCCCCTTTTTCGGGAGACTCCTTTAATATCCAGTGGTGATACAAGTATGCTCTGCTATGTCCTAAATGTCTCCGACCGCTGGGGATCCATTGCCCGACTGCCATTGTAGCACAGTTTCTTTTCCATTCCCCACTTTCTGACATTTGCTCCCATCCCCCCTCACATCCAATCCCCTATTAGTATTTTTGGCTTACTCCCTGGATAAAGATTTTTATTACTCTTCTACACTGGTTATAATGATTTCCTAATATTTTCCCTAATAAATGAAACCATATGTTAGTCTGTTTGTATTTATTTATTTATTTTTACTGTTTGTATTTTGTTTGTTTATTTCATTTTCTGATGGTTCGAAGAATATTGTCGCAGTTTAGTCGCAGCATTAGAATGTCTGCAGGGAACGCCGGGCAATACAGCTAGATCCAGAAATATTCGGACAGTGACGCAAGTTTCGTTATTTTATCTGTTTGCCAGATCCAGTTCTACAATCAATCTGGGCATAAAGTGCAGACTCTCAGCATTAATTTGAGGGCATTCGCATCCAATTTGGAGTAAGGGTTTAGGAATTACAGCTCTTTGATATGTAGCTGCCTCAGAAGCTCTTTAATGGGCTGCATGGGCTACCGCTGGCGTCACTGAGCGTGCGCTGACGCGGTGAACTGACAGCGTGGGAAAATGTTCAGAAACTTTCCCACGCTAATCAGTTCATGTCCGGTCAGGCGGGGAGGCTGCGCAGTCAGCTTTTCATTCATTCCTCCATGGTTTACAGCCCGGCTAGTCGCATTAGCACCGCTCACGGTTGTAAACTATTTAACCCCTTGAGATGGATTGCAGCGTGGGAATTGACTGTAAGGCGGACAGGTATGGGATATTGTTGCTTTTTTATTGTGGAATTTTTTTTTTTTTACAGGAGATCGAGGGTCTTCGCTTGCATTGAGAATGCAATAAAGATGTTAAACCTGTGTGTTTAATTATCTAATTAAAATACTTTATTCTTAATGTGTGTGTATTTTTAACCCTTTACTAAGATTGGATTAATAATGGATAGGTATGTTATTGATACCTCTCCATTATTGACCAGGCTTAATGTCACCTTACAATAGCAAGGTGACATTAACCCTTCATTACCCCATATCCCACCGCTACACGGGAATGGGAAGAGAGTGGCCAAGTGCCAGAATAGGCGCATCTTCCAGATGTGCCTTTTCTGGGGTGGCTGGGGGCAGATGTTTTTAGCCGGGGGGGGGGGCAAAAACCGTGGACCCTCTCCAGGCTATTAATATCTGCCCTCAGTCACTGGCTTTACTACTCTGGCGGAGAAAATTGCGCGGGAGCCCACGCCAATTTTTTCCATGAATTAATCCTTTAATTTAACACCTAGAGCTCCGAAATTTTGCACACAGACTCAACTAATGTTATTAGCGAGGAATATGTTAAAATCTTACGGATTTGCAATGGTTTACTGTATGTAACCATGTCTCATATCCTGTCGGGTTCTGCAATGATTTAGCAAAAGCCGGCAATTGAATTACCGGCTTTTATGCTGTCTAGCGCTGTATGAAATATTAATATATATATATATGTGTCTCACTGACATATATACATATATAGACTGTATATGTGTTTTCACAAATATTTAAGCCCATGAATCCATATTATGTCCATTTTGCCAGCCGGCGAGAAAATCTCGCCATACGGATGTCACATTGATACTTTGATGCGAGGAAATCGCATCCTCGCATTGCACACGGATCACTATTCAGGGAACATTTCCGCAATTCTCGTCCATGTAAAACAGACCGATTTTTTTTGTACGTTGTGTGTGACGCCGGCCTGAGTCACATCCTCAATGGCAATTACAACAAATCACTCTACAGATCAAAGCAAGTCCCTCGCTTCCTCTACTATTTGTACAGCAGTCGCAATATTTCTACTGATCACAGCAGCAGATACCCCCAGCAGTCACAGCAGCGCCTTGCTTGTGTCACAAAACACCGCATATATACTGTTTAGCCACATTCACATGTTGCGTCTATGCTGCGTTTTTTTTTTCTGCCGGCAAAACCTGTTCTCTTGGCAGTGAATAAGCTGCTTAAAAAAGACAGGTTTTGCTGCTTTTTTGCTGTGTTTTTCATGCTGACACAGTTTAGTGCCTGTTGTTCCTGAGTTTTCTGCAGCAAAACCTGAAACCTGCATTTTTGCTGCGCTTGTTGCTTTTTACCACTTATTCGCTGCTTTCAATTTTCCAATTCAGGAAACAGAAAAACCAATGTGTGTGCAGGAGATTTCTGAAATGTCATGGCTTTTCCTGGTACTGTAAAATGCAGCATAAGAGAAGTGCAGCAAAAAAAAAAAAAAAAAATGCAGCAAAAACGCAACGTGTGAACATAACCTAAACATCCACTACACACAGGACAACCTGACGGCATAATCAATGTGATATCAAGTTTTATGACGTGCAGGTGAGAAAGGGTTAAAAAAAGGTGCCCTTCAGGGAGTGTGGAATTAAAGGGGTGGTCCCTATCACCTAGCCACAGGATATGTGAGACCTGCCCAAGAGATTCAGAGAACGGGTCTCTATTACGTCGTGTTCCATATTATTATGTAAATTGGATTTAAGTGTCATAAAAATTTAATTATTTTTTTTCTTCAAATAAACTCATTGATGTTATTGTGTCTCAGGGCTCAATGGATCACTGAAATCAATCTTAAACACGTGAGAATTAGTTTTCCAGGTGATTCTGATTAATGGAAAACTACTTAAAATGATGTTCCACATTATTAGGCCGGCTTCACACTCAGCGTATGAAAATACGGTCCGTATATTACGGCCGTAATACGCTGAAAAGTCCCGAAAATAGTGGTCGGTAGCTCCTCCGTAGGCAGGGTGTGTCAGCGTTTTTTGCGCATGGCATCCTCCGTATGTAATCCGTATGGCAGCCGTACTGCGTGGTTTTCTCGCAGGCTTGCCAAACCGACATACCGCTATAGAAATGATCCATGTGTCCCAAAAAGAAAAAAAAATATATATATACTGTCTATATATACAGTGGGGCAAAAAAGTATTTAGCCAGTCAGCAATAGTGCAAGTTCCACCACTTAAAAAAATGAGAGGCGTCTGTAATTTACATCATAGGTAGACCTCAACTATGGGAGACAAACTGAGAAAAAAAAATCCAGAGAATCACATTGTCTGTTTTTTAAACATTTTATTTGCATATTATGGTGGAAAATAAGTATTTGGTCAGAAACAAAATTTCATCTCAATACTTTGTAATATATCCTTTGTTGGCAATGACAGAGGTCAAACGTTTTCTGTAAGTCTTCACAAGGTTGCCACACACTGTTGTTGGTATGTTGGCCCATTCCTCCATGCAGATCTCCTCTAGAGCAGTGATGTTTTTGGCTTTTCGCTTGGCAACACGGACAGAACGAGGGTCTTCAGTGACTGGATTGGGCGTAGAATAAAATATTACAACAACCTTTGTTTTTATTTCATTAAAATAATTTTAAATAATGTGTTTGTGTTTTATTTAACCCTTTACTACAATTGGATTAATAATGGATAGGTGTCATAATTGACGCCTCTCCATTATTAATTAGGCTTAATGTCACCTTACAATAGCAAGGTGACATTAACCCTTCATTACCCCATATCCCACCGCTACACGGGAATGGGAAGAGAGTGGCCAAGTGCCAGAATAGGCGCATCTTCCAGATGTGCCTTTTCTGGGGTGGCTGGGGACAGATGTTTTTAGCCAGGGGGAGGGCAATAACCATGGACCCTCTCCAGGCTATTAATATCTGCCCTCAGTCACTGGCTTTACTACTCTGGCGGAGAAAATTGCGCGGGAGCCCACGCCAATTTTTTCCGCCATTTAACCCTTTATTTTAAGAGCTAGAACGGCCAAATTTTGCATATACACTCTACTGACATTAGTAGTGTGGAATCTGCCAAAAAAAAATGGAGAGAAGACATGGTTTACTGTATGTAAACCAGGTCTCAAATCATGTCGGGTTTTAGGAAGGAGAAAGAAAAAGCCGGTAATTGAATTACCGGCTTTCAAGCTGTATAGCGCTGGAATAAATATTAATATATATACATATATGTGTCTCACTGACATATATATATATATATATATACCTATTCTATGTGTACACATTTATTCTACCTATTCTACTGTAAGCTGTCAGTGTGATTTTACTGTACACCGCACTGAATTACCGGCTTTTCTCTGTAACAGCGCTGCGTATTTCTCGCAAGTCACACTGCTTGTCCGTGTGTAATCCGTATTTTTCACGCTTCCATAGACTTTCATTGGCGTATTTCTTGCGCAGTACGGTGACAAACGCAGCATGCTGCGATTTTGTACGGCCATAGAAAGCCGTATAATACTGATCAGTAAAATACGGCAGATAGGAGCAGAGGCATAGAGAATAATTGTGCCGTATTTTTTGCGAGTTTTACGGACGTAGTTTCTGCGCTCTTACGTCCGTAAAACTCGCAAGTGTGAAGCCGGCCTTAAGCAGGCCACAGGTTTCAAGCAAGCCAATATAGGAAATAAAAAGGATCTCTCTGCTGCTGAAAAGCGTTAAATAGTGCAATGCCTTGGTCAAGGGATGAAAACATTAGATATTTCACGAAAACTTAAGAGTGATCATCATACTGTGAAGAGATTTGTGACTGAAACAGAGCACAGACAGAGTTCATGCAGATAAAGGTATAATGAGGAAGGTTTCTGCCAGACAAATTCATTGGATTAAGAGAGAAGCTGCCAAAATACCATTACAAAGCAGCAAACAGATATTTTAAGCTGTTGGTGCCCCTGGAGTCCCTCGAACCTCAAGGTGTAGGATCCTTCAAAGGCTTGCTGTGGTGCATAAACCTACTATTCGGCCACCCCTAAACAGTGTTCACAAGAAGAAACGGTTGCAGTGGGCCCAGACATACATGAAGACTAATTTCCAAATAGTCTTGTTTACTGATGAGTGTCAAGCAACCCAGGATGGTCCAGATGGATGGAGTAGTGGATGGTTGGTGGATGGCCACCATGTCCCAACAAGGCTGTGATGACAGCAAGGAGGTGGAGGAGTCATGTTTTGGGCCCGAATTATGATGGGGAAACAGTTGGCAGGGCCCTTTAGGGTATGTGCACATGGCAGGATTTTTTGCAGAAATTTCCTGAACAAAACCGGACATTTTCTGCAAGAAATCCGCATGCGTATTTCACGCGTTTTTTTGTGTGGATTTTTTGCGGATTTTTCCGGAGGTCCTGGGATGCAATAATATAGTGGGAAATCCGCAAAAAATCAGCAAAATAATGAACATGCTGCGTTTTTTTCCGCAACGTGTTTTTTTCCGTGAAAACATATGCGCAAAAATTGCGGAATGCATTCTAAATGATGGGATGCATATGTATGCAGATATTAGGCATTTTTATAGCGTTTTTATAGAAAAAAAACAACGCAAAAAATCCGGAAGAAATCCGGACGTGTGCACATACCCTAAAGGTTCCTGAAGGTGTGAAAATGACCTCTGCAAAGTATATGGAGTTTCTGACTGACAACTTTCTTCCATGGTATAAAAAGCAGAAACGTGCCTTCAGGAGCAAAATCATCTTCATGCATGACAATGCCCCATCTCATGCTGCAAAGAATACATGAGTCATTGGCTGCTATGGGCATAAAAGGAGATAAACTCATGGTGCGGCCACCATCTTCACCTGACCTCAACCCTATAGAGAACCTTTGGAGGATCATCATGTAAAATATCTATGAGGGTGGGAGGCCGTTCACATCAAAACAGCGGCTCTGGGAGGGAAGAAATACAAGCAGAAACTCCCCAAAAACTCACAAGTTCAATGGATGCAAGAATTGTGAAGGTGACATCAAAGAAGGCTCCTATGGTAACATGTAACTTGGCATGTTAGGAGGTTTTGGAGTTAAATAGCTTTTTTGTTCAGTGAATGTGACCTCCTAATGCTGCAAATTCCACAAATGAGCATTTTCAGTTCTTTAAAACAAATCAAATGTATAGAAATTCTACTGGGCCTAATAATTTGGAACAGTGCATTGTGAGGTTTTATTCATTTTGGAGATTATACTGTTATCATTGGGAGGTTTCTTCGATAAAATTTGATGTATAATCTAACGGGTGATGACTTTTATTAGACTCACTGTCATTTGCACCGACCATTCAGGAAAATCCGAGAAAAATATCATTTGCATAATAATTTGGAGCACGGTGTAAATTACCGTCATGTGGGTCATAAAAATAAATCATGCAATTTATTATACAATGTCAGCTATATCAATCAGATATCAGGACTGTGTAGTGTATTTTAGCTGCAGTACCTGAGAACGGCCACTATGCCATGCAGGGAGCTGCACTGTACACTTTGTACATCTGGAAAAGCTAATCATTAATGGTGCCAGTGGGTGGACCCCCGCCTATCTGATATTGATGACTTATCCTAAGGTAATCAATATATAATTACTGGACAACCCCTTTAACTTTTCCTAGGGGTCAGTCAGATTTCAGGGTGAACAACAGAGACTCCTGCTGGTGACAGAGAGGCATTGCAGGTCACTTTACGCTTGACTCATATCCCAGAAATAGATGGCTCCTCTGTAGTAAGCGCAGCCCCTTCTGTGCTTTGTGATTGCTTCCTAATCCTCCTATCGCCCTCCTTGGCGTCCTTCCGTCCTTCCTTGGCTGACCGTCCTGTGCCTGAATTGCATTATTAGTTTCCTAGATTCGATACCTTCATAGAGGAGCACAAATCTCACTTCATCACAAAGTATTTCTCCAGCTTTACCAGTGACAGAGGCCAAACCGCGGATTAACGTATCTGTGTAAAGCCGAAGCGAGCCTATTACAGCTGCTACCATGAAATACCGTACCGGCGTGGTAGTAAAGGGGACTATTGTACGATAGACATGGACACTTTAAAGGAACACTACACCTAGAGGAACTAAACCTTTCTTTCTCCAGTTTATTGACCAGTCTTCACAAAGTTATGACTTTTTGTAATGTACTCCGTTACCTTAATTGGCTTTCTTCTCTCTCAAGCTCCATGCTGAAAGTGCTGTTATAACTGCCTGGGCCAGGCACTTAGTGTAGCTGTTTTGAACTGCAGGTTTAGGAACCATCCGTACTCCTGTGTGAGCCTCCTGTAGGCAGCGTCTGGGCACAAGGGAGGGCAGCAGAGAAGCTCACACCGGGGTACAGAGATCTGCTAGACCTGTAGTTCAAAACAGCTACACTAAGTGCCTGAACAAGGCAGATAAAACAGCACTATCAGCTTGGAGTTTGAGAGAAAAGGAAGCAAGATAAGGTAGCGGAGTCCAATCTAAAGATTCATAACTTTCCAAAGTCTGATCAATACTGACATTAATTTTTTTTTTAAAAAAGTTTAGTTACTCTTTAAACTTTTATTGTTCTGTTGAGACTGCAATACACCGTAATCTGACGTGGTTCCAATCATTCGGCAATGCTTGGGAGAAGATGCAGATTAGATATTTGAAAAAACATTTGGACAGTGAGGATGATCAATAAGTGGAACAGGCTGCCACGAGAGGTGGTGAGTTCTCCTTCAGTGGAAGTCTTCAACCAGAGATAGGACAGACATCTGCCTGAGATGGTTTAGAGAATAATGCATTGAACAGGGGGTTGGACACCAGAACCCTGGAGGTCCCTTCCAACTCTAACAGTCTATGATTCTATGGTGAGTTCTCCTTCAATGGAAAACGTCAAACAGCGGCTGGACAGACATCTGTCTGAGATGGTTTAGCGAATCCTGCATTGAGTAGGGGGTTGGACACGGTGACCCTGGAGGTCCCTTCTAACTCTAATAGTCTATGATTCTACAGTGAGTTTTCCTTCAATGGAAGTCTTCAGAGCCAGGACAGAAATCTGTCTGAGATGGTTTAGTGACTCCTGCATTGAGCAGGGGGTTGGAAATGATGACCCTGGAGGTCCCTTCCAACTCTAACATTCTATGATTCTATGGTGAGTTCCCCTTCAATGGAAGTCTTCAAACAGGCTGGACAGACATATGTCTGAGATGATTTAGTGAATCCTGCATTGAGCAGGCGGTTGGACACGATGACCCTGGAGGTCCCTTCCAACTCTAACAGTCTCTGATTCTATTGGCTTCAGTTCCAAGCATAATACAGAAAAGCATATTGCATACATAGAGGAAGCATATTCAATTTGTATAACAGAATTTGTGCAGCTTTTTGTTATTGGGACTGCAGCGCATGTCTACTGGCTCCAAGGTCAGGTCTTATCACACTGATGTTGCAAGCATAAGCCATAAATGAATAGTACTTGATTATTCAATGATTATTTTCCAAGCTTATTCAATTAGCTCTAGGATTGTAATTACTATTTTATGTCCTACTGCAGACAGGGCAGAGGGGAGAGGCTCCTGCTGCAGTTAGTTGTCTCAAAGCCACACTTAAGGTACCGTCACACTCAGCGACGCTGCAGCGATATAGACAACGAGCCGATCGCTGGAGCGTCGCTGTTTAGGTCGCTGTAGAGACGTCAAACACAGCAGCTCCAGAATGATGCAGGAGCGATCCAGTGACGTAACGGCGACTCACTTATCGTTCTCGCTGGTTGTTAGCTCCATGTAAAACGTTGCTGGCATCGTTGCTTTTGATGTCAAACATGACGATACACGCCGACCTGATGACGAAATAAAGTTCTGGACTTTCTGCTCTGACCAGCGATGGCACAGCAGGATCCAGATCGCTGCTGCGTGTTAAACACAACGAGATCGCCATCCAGGACGCTGCAACGTCACGGATCGTTGTCGTTCTCGCTGTAAAGTTGCTAAGTGTGACGGTACCTTTAGAACAGCCAGGAGGAGGAGGAGGAGGGAGGACATGGCTGAACTCCTTAAGACAAACAGAGAAGATTTCTCAACATATTTCTTAGTTTATGGTGAAACATGAGACGGAATAGGATCAACAGAGGTAGGAGATGAAGGGAGAAAAACCTGGGATATTTTACATTTTTTTGTACACATATAAATTTTACCTAATTGGTCAGCATGAATGTTATCATGTTTTCTACTCCAGTCACACCTAGAGCTGCACTTAACATTCTTTTGTTTAACAACACAATGTGTCTACACTGTCATAGTCTTGGCAAACACCGAGGAGAGCAGCCTGAGAGCTAACAGCATGGCAGTGACATCATGATACCATGTCTATCAGTGATAATTGAAGACATGCGGTTTCATGTGATAGAAGTAGAAATCCAATAGTCACAGGATGATTTTTTTCTGACACGCACAGTCACTGAGTCACCGTTTACTGGCGATGGTGAAGGATGGGATTAGGAGCGCACTGTCTTCCAAGTGTGAAATCAAGGTCTCTGAGATACATCTGTTTCCTCTTCTTTTTATTCTTGAAAAATGTAGTATTCTTGGATTACACCTCTCAAAAATAAAAAAAAAGAAGAAAAAAAAATGGATCCTGGGGACTTTAATTTCACGTTTGGAAGACAGCACGCACCTAACCCCATCCTTTACCATCGACATTCAACTAAACCCATGGACATCAATAGTCTGTCCACACTGAGAAGAGTAGCAGAAATTCTTCATTCCTTTGTAGGTACTAAGCTCCTATCATTTCACTACTACTATCACCATCAGTCCTTCCTCACTAAGTCCCTCTTGGAAGCACCAACATTCAGCGGCACCCACGCCAATCAGCTGTGATCGGTGACGGCGGCGGCCGTAAATACTCACTTGCAGGGCTGGTGGTCATCGGTATCGGCAGAGGCCATAAGTACTCACTTGCAGAGCTGGCAGTCATCGGTATTGGCAGCAGCTGTAAGTACTCACTTGCAGAGCTGGTGGTCATCGGTGTCAGAGGCGGCCGTAAGTACTCACTTGCAGAGCTGGTGGTCATCGGTATCGGCAGAGGCCATAAGTACTCACTTGCAGAGCTGGTGGTCATCGGTATCGGCAGAGGCCATAAGTATTCACTTGCAGAGCTGGTGGTCATCGGTATCGGCAGAGGCCATAAGTACTCACTTGCACAGCTGGTGGTCATCGGTATTGACAGCGGCTGTAAGTACTCACTTTCAGAGCTGGTGGTCATCGGTGCCAGCGGCAGCCGTAAGTACTCACTTGCAGAGCTGGCGGTCTTCGGTATTGGCGGAGGCTGTAAGTACTCACTTGCAGAGCTAGCGGTCATTGGTGTCTGCGGTGGCCGTAAGTACTCACTTGGAGAGCTGGCAGTCATCGGTATTGGCGGCTGTAAGTACTCACTTGCAGAGCTGGTGGTCATCGGTGTCAGTGGCAGCCGTAAGTACTCACTTGCAGAGCTGGCAGTCATCGGTATTGGCAGCAGCTGTAAGTACTCACTTGCAGAGCTGGCGGTCATCGGTGTCAGAGGCGGCCGTAAATACTCACTTGCAGAGCTGGTGGTCATCGGTATCGGCAGAGGCCATAAGTACTCACTTGCAGAGCTGGCGGTCATCGGTGTCAGAGGCGGCCGTAAGTACTCACTTGCAGAGCTGGTGGCCATCGGTATCGGCAGAGGCCATAAGTATTCACTTGCAGAGCTTGCAGTCATCGGTATCGGCAGCAGCCATAAGTACTCACTCGCACAGCTGGCGGTCATCGGTATTGGCAGCGGCTGTAAGTACTCACTTGCAGAGCTGGTGGTCATCGGTGCCAGCGGCAGCCGTAAGTACTCACTTGCAGAGCTGGCGGTCTTCGGTATTGGCGGAGGCTGTAAGTACTCACTTGCAAAGCTAGCGGTCATTGGTGTCTGCGGTGGCCGTAAGTACTCACTTGCAGAGCTGGCGGTCATCGGCATTGGCGGCTGGTAGTACTCACTTGCAGAGCTGGTGGTCATCGGTGTCAGTGGCAGCCGTAAGTACTCACTTGCAGAGCTGGCGGTCATTGATATTGGCGGCGGCTGTAAGTACTCACTTACAGAGCTGGCAGTCATCGGTATCGGCAGCGGCCATAAGTACTCACTTGCAAAGCTAGTGGTCATCGGTGTCAGCGGCAGCCGTAAATACTCACTTGCAGAGCTGGCGGTCTTCGGTATTGGCGGCGGCTGTAAGTACTCACTTGCAGAGCTGACGGTCATCAGTGTCTGCGGCAGCCGTTAAGTACTCACTTGCAGAGCTGGCGGTCTACTTGTAGTGGCCACCGCAGGATACTACAATCACTTCCTATTGATTTGAATAGGATGCAGATGTGCAGTACCAAGCCCCGGCCACTACAGGTAGACGACCAGCTCCGCAAGTGAGTACTTACAGCTGCCGCTGAAACCAATCACAGCTGATCGGCGGGGGTGACGGGTGTCGTACCCCGGCCGATCAGACATTGATGACCTATCCTAAGAATGAGCCATCAATGTAAAAGTAGCAGACAACCTCATTAATTTCTAGTGAAGGACTTAGCTTATTCAATGGACGTGCACACTGCTACACGCTGTGGACACTAGGTGGCGCCATACTATGTGCTGAAACAACGCCATAATTCTTTACTGGAAATTTTTTTGCCCATGTCAACTGCAAATATTAATTATGAATAATCCATACAGTAGACGTGATATGTGATGGTGGAATGACACCCCATGAATAGTCTATCATTGATCCTATCAATCATCTAATTAAGACATCATCACTGAGACAGTCCAGACTAGTCCCTCTGATCAACACTTTTGCTCCTCCCCGTAGTATAGAAATATATCTAGTGTCACATTCTCACCATTGGGTATATATCGCATATAACAATAATAAAAATCTCCTGTTTCTTCACATTCAATGATCTGAGTACAAATTTCCCCTTTGTATACACGGCACGTATATCTTTTATTATTACGCTGATGTCCATCCCACTCTACAATTAAATTCAAGAATGTGGAAATCTACAGAGAGACGGAGAAGTTCAAATAGCTTTATAATTATACCATGTCCTGCAGGCATCAGGTATGATATAATAATGTGTTTTGTGGTGTCATAATAATGAAAGTTCTTCCAGGTAACTTGGAGGAAATTATATATATTTTTTAATATGACTATAAAGTGAACTCTAACTTTTTAAAATGATATGAACTTTAATTTTCTGATACAGAGCTTGAAATCACCTATGTAGATGTGAGATAAATAATAAACTTCTGGCTTTCTGCAGTCTCCACTAGAGGGAGCCTGTGAGCTAACTGCATACTGTTTATACATTCCACTCAATAGTAGGTCCCTATGCAGTAAGCTCTTGAGCTCCCCCTGGTGGCACAAAACCGTATGTCTGTGCAGGAGATTTGGAACCAATGGCGTTTTGGCTTCTATAAAGGTATTTTATACATGTAATTAATCATATATTTCTTCTTAATAATCTACAGTAAAAGAGGCGATCGGGGAGAGTAGGACATCAGTGCATGATAAGACTACGCAGGGTTGTTTGTAGTCTGTAACTAAGGAAACACATAGGTCTGCATACAGTGCATCAGTGTAGGAAATTATCTTTGAGTTAAACAGGGCTGCAGTTATTCCTCCATTTCTGACGAGTGATAGCTTTTACCTAGACCTGGTGCAAAACTACATCCCACACTCCCTGGGACAATCCAAAAATGCTTTCCAAGCACACAGGATACCCCCAAGATGTCTACTTCTTAGGACTGTCTCACATTATACATCTATCACATGAAGAATCCTATTCTAAGCTGTGGTGGGGGCGTGTTCTTCTTCCCCCTGATTGTTGCTGCCTGCTTATGATTGGTCAGTTTCATACAGGGAGAAGAAGCACACGCCCCCAGTGAAAACTGTTTGATAACACCTACTTGGGCTTTAAAGCTAATTAGGTGCCAAATACTTTCATTGCTAATATCTCTGCAACTGAGAGGTGAAATGTCATCCTCTGTCCAGTTTTACAGGAAAGATTTGGTGACAGGTCCTCTTTAAAGTGGACTGCATCTCTTAATATAGTCACATGAAAAAAAAAAGTCAGCAAAATAGGGAAATTAGGAGCATTGAGTATAGAACTCAATGTATAAATCAGAGGCAGATATAGCATAGTTAGGGGCCCGAGGGTAAAGGGGCCTATTTTTACCCCCAAAGCAGCACGTAATGCTCATTATGATGAACTATTGGACTGCTAATGGCCCACATACTGTTCTTACACAGGGGCTTCTTCACTCTCTTTACACCACTGTTATAGACAGTACCCTATAAACCCCTAAGCTCTCCCCTAGTACTGACTAACAGCAGGCATAATTTAATTTACTTAACTTTACACTTAAAGGGGTTGTTCCCTTTCAATTAAGTTTCTATCTCAGCTACAGCTTTCTATAAAACCGAAACCACGCTGTACTCACACTCCCCAGGTCCACCGGCAAGTCTCCGCTGCAACTCTCGGGGTCTGACATTGACTATGGCTCCGATGTCACCTTGACAGCCCAGAAGGAAATCAGTGAGGTCAATGTCAGACACTGGAAGAAGCGGCGGAAACTCACCAGTGGACCTGGGGAAGGTGAGAAGAGTATATTTAGTGTTTTATAACAGGCTGCAGCCTGGATAGACACTTGATTGAGGGTTGTATTCAATGAGTAGTACAATATAATGATGGTTTCATAGTTGATAAGGTTCAATAAACACAAAGGTCCATCAGGTCAATTCTATTATCCCAAATGTGGATGCAGAGTATGAAAAAAATCCTGAGTCAGAGGCTAATTGCCCCAAATTAGGGGGAAAAAACATTCTTGGCGTAAAAAAATTTAGTATTTATAAATTTTGCTGATTACATTTTTCTAGAAAGGCATTCGGACCCTTCCAGAACTTGCTTAATGACATAAACTATGTTCTTGACATGAGCTTTTAGGTCTTTTTTTAATGCATCCTATTATTTTACTTGCCTTGGCAGCAGCTGCCTGGCATTGGTCACTAAAGTTAAGCAACCATGATGGTTGTAAATACACTGGACAAGAGACTTTACTTGGAAGCGACTTGTTTGCTTGTCCATTTCTAGGTGTGGTTGGGGTAGACTCGCTGACTGGTGCCTGCTTATGTAACAAAACCCTCTATTCACAAAGAGCATGTGAAATAATAACGTAAGATCTATTTATAAACACGCAATGGAGGATTAAAAAATATTCCTGTTTGTGCAAAATTGTGTGCCAACTGTTTTTATGACTCTAGTAGACTTCAATAGAGAGAGAGAGGTCCACATCTACAGAAGCTTTATAATTGGACACTGTGGGTGCATTACAAGATTTCTATTTCAGTTTTTCTCATGAAAGTTCCAAATTCCCTGTACAGAGATGTGAATAATCAAACTCTGGCTACTTTCAGCCACCACTAGAGGGAGCCCAGGAGCTTACTGCATACAGTGTTACTATAGAGTTTAATGTATAAACAGTATGCAGTAAGCTCCCTCTAGTGGTAACTTCAGGAAGACAGAACTATCATGCAATTTTATGACTTAAAGTTTATATATATATATATATATATATATTATTATTATTATTATTATACATTTTTATAGCGCCATTTATTCCATGGCGCTTTACATGTGAATACGAGGCAAATATAGACGAATACATTAAACATGAGCAGATAACAAGGCACACGGGTACATGAGGGAGGACCCTGCCCGCGAGGGCTCACAGTCTGCAGGGGATGGGTGATGAAACACTAGGAGAGGGTAGGGCAGGTTGCGCGGCGGTTCAGTAACTTCAGGATCACTGCAGGCTGTAGGCTTGTCGGAAGAGGTGGGTCTTCAGGTTCTTTTTGAAGGTTTCTATGGTAGGCGAGAGTCTGATGTGTTGGGGTAGAGAGTTCCAGAGTATGGGGGAAGCACGGGAGAAGTCTTGGATGCGGTTGTGGGAAGAAGAGATGAGAGGGGAGTAGAGAAGGAGGTCTTGAGAGGATCGGAGGTTGCGTGTAGGTAAGTACCGGGAGACCATGTCACAGATGTATGGAGGAGACAGGTTGTGGATGGCTTTGTATGTCATTGTGAGGGTTTTGAACTGGAGTCTCTGGGCGATAGGAAGCCAGTGAAGAGCTTGACATAGGGGAGAGGCTGGGGAATAGCGGGGAGACAGGTAGATTAGTCGGGCAGCAGAGTGTAGGATGGATTGGAGCGGTGCCAGAGTGCTAGAGGGGAGTCCAGAGAGTAGGAGGTTGCAGTAGTCGAGGCGGGAGATGATAAGGGCATGCACTAGCGTTTTTGCGGTGTTGCGGTCAAGGAAAGCACAGATCCGGGAAATATTTTTGAGTTTGAGATGGCAGGAGGAGGCAAGGGCTTGGATATGTGGCTTGAAAGAGAGGGCAGAGTCGAGGATCACCCCGAGGCACCGGGCGTGTGGGACTGGGGAAAGTGAGCAGCCATTGACATTGATGGATAGATCTGGTGGAGGGGTAGAGTGAGATGGGGGAAAGATGATGAATTCTGTTTTGTCCATGTTCAGTTGTAGAAAGTGAGCAGAAAAGAAGGCTGAAATAGCAGACAGACAGTGCAGGATTTTGGTAAGTAAGGAGGTGAGGTCAGGTCCGGATAGGTAGATCTGCGTGTCATCAGCGTAGAGATGGTACTGCATACCGTGGGATTCTATGAGCTGTCCCAGGCTGAAGGTGTAGATGGAGAAGAGTAGGGGTCCTAGAACAGAGCCTTGAGGAACACCGACTGTTGTGGGGGAGGGAGACACTGAATGTTCGGTCTGTCAGATATGACGAGATCCAGGAAAGGGCCAAATCTGTGATGCCAAGAGATGAGAGGATTTGTAGCAAAAGGGAGTGGTCCACAGTGTCAAAGGCAGAAGACAGGTCAGGAGAAGGAGGACAGAGTAGTGTCGCTTGCTCTTGGCGGTTAGTAGGTCATTGGTGACTTTAGTTAGGGCAGTTTCAGTTGAGTGATGTGAACGGAAGCCTGATTGTAACTTTAAGAGGGAGCAGGAGGAGAGGTGGGAGGACAGTTCAAGATGGACGTGTTGCTCCAGCAATTTGGAGGCATAAGGGAGAAGAGATATCGGGCGATAGCTAGACACAGAGGATGGGTCGAGGGAGGGCTTTTTGAGGATGGGTGTGATCTTGGCATGCTTGAAGGATGAGGGGAAGACACCTGTTGTGAGTGAGAGGTTGAAGAGGTGCGTTAGGGTTAGGATGAAGACCATGGAAAGGTTAGGGATGAGGTGGGATGGGAGCGGGTCAAGCATGCAGGTGGTGAGGTGTGATCTTGACAGGAGGGTGGAGAGCTGATCTTCTGTCATGGTGGAGAAGCTGGTTTTGGAGGAGCAGGGTAGAGCAGCTAAGAGGGGCAGTGGGCGCTGTGGGCCAAAGCTTTCTCTGATCGTATCGATCTTCTGTTTAAAGAAAGAGGCGAAGTCTTCAGCAGAAATGAGGGGGGAGGGGGGAGGTGCTGGGGGACGGAGTAGAGAATTGAAAGTGTTGAAAAGCTGTTTAGGGTTGTGAGACAGGGAGGATATGAGAGATGAGAAGTAAGTTTGTTTTGCGGCAGTGAGCGCAGACTTGAAGCTCGCGAGGGACTGCTTGTATGTAGTGAAGTGGTCGGCAGAGCGGGATTGCTTCCATCTCCGCTCAGCAATCCTGGAAGCCCGTCTCAATTCTTTGGTCAGGCTGGTCAGCCAGGGCTGCCTGTTAATTGTACGAGTTTTACTATGCATATATAAAAAAATGTAGCTTCCCTCTCTAAACGATAGATTATAAAATGAGTTAGTATAAAACTTTGGATATAAAAATAAATTAGCATGAATATTCCTGCACTCTGTACCTCTGCCGGGCAGTTTTTACCACCTGCTCACTTCTGCGCTAGGTTCTGCTATTTCTTTCTATGTCCTGGTTATTATTCAGCTGAGTTTGGAGATGCGGGCCAGACCTGCAGATGGTAAACTGGCACGTCCACTGCTCTGTCTTGTTTACCTTTCAAAAACACATATGGCCACTCCATCCTCTCCACATCTGGCACACTTCGATGCTGTAAATCCAGCAGGAAATTAATGGGCACCTGTGGTTGGCGCATCCTATGAGGCACCGTATCCAGAGCAATTTGTTCCTGAGATTGTCTGCCATCTGGAGCAGGTGACACATATTGGGCCCCGTCTGCATCCAGTGACCAGATGTAAACTGTAAGGTCACAAGCCCTGGCAGCACTGAGGCATTATGAGATGGCCTTCAGGGGCCTCTAGAGGCTTCAATGAAAAGGCATTTATTTTATGTTCCCACTGCTCTTTTTTTTACCAACCACAGTGCCTGTGCCCACCTACTGTCTCTCTCTGTCTACTTGCTGTCTTCACCTTGCCCCTATCAGGTTGTGTCTCCTCCTTGTCCATACCAGGTTGTGTCTTCTCCTTGCCCCTACCAGGTTGTGTCTTCTCCTTGCCCCTACCAGGTTGTGTCTTCTCCTTGCCCCTACCAGGTTGTGTCTTCTCCTTGCCCCTACCATGTTGTGTCTCCTCCTAGTCCCTACCAGGTTGTGTTTCCTCCTTGCCCCTACAAGGTTGTGTCTTCTCCTTGCCCCTACCAGGTTGTGTCTCCTCCTTGCCCCTACCAGGTTGTGTCTTCTCCTTGCCCCTATCAGGTTGTGTCTTCTCATTGTCCCTATCAGGTTGTGTCTCCTTCTTGCCCCTACCAGGTTGTGTCTCCTCCTAGTCCCTACCAGGTTGTGTCTTCTCCTTGCCCCTACCAGGTTGTGTTTCCTACTTGCCCCTACCAGGTTGTGTCTTCTCCTTGCACCTACCAGGTTGTGTCTCCTCCTTTCCCCTATCAGGTTGTGTCTTCTCCTTGCCCCTATCAGGTTGTGTCTTTACTTGCCTCTACCAGGCTGTGTCTTCTCCTTGCCTCTACCAGGTTGTGTTTCCTCCTTGCCCATACCAGGTTGTGTCTTCTCTTTGCCCCTACCAGGTTGTGTCCCTTCCTTGCCTCTTCCACCTTCCCTTCCCCTTTGTTCCCTTCTTCCCCATAAAGGTTTACCACCTAAAGTCTCGTCCTGCCTCCTACTGTCACTGGAGCTAAGCAAGGCCCAAGAGGTCATTTTGACCCCTATGAGACGACCAATACTATTAATGACCCATGATAGTTGGGGGCCTTTTTGAACATTTTATATTGAGTCCACAACCTTCATCTTAACATTTTTGGGTGTGGCCCCTGCACCCTGTGTCATCCCCACAATAGAGCCAGTACTTGCCAATGTGTTTCACCTCTGCTCCACCCCCTTGGCTGACCTTCGCTCCACCCCCATGGCTGACCTCGGCTCCACCCATACATTCCTGTGCTGTACTTCTTTTACAATTTTTCACCAATTTTTTCAAGATCTTTGCTTCTCTCATTGAGTGGAACACTTTTGCTTCCGTTTTTGAGGCAGAAAACCTTGTCAACAAATCCGATTTTTTTATGAAATTCGTTGAAAATTCTATTTTGAACGCATTAATTTTTTCAACATTTTTTAATGCTTTCAAATTATTTTAGGGGGTTATTTTTAAGACTGAAAGTAATCCTAAACCCATGGGATAGGATCGCCAGGGGTCTGATCTTTGGAGACCCCGCTGATCCCAAGAACCAGGTGTTAGGTATCTACGGGCAGCACGGTGGTGCAGTGGTTAGCACAGCAGCCTTGCAGCGCTGGGGTCCTGGGTTCTAATCCCACCCAGGACAACATCTGCAAAGAGTTTGTATGTTCTCTCCGTGTTTGCGTGGGTTTCCTCCGGGCACTCCGGTTTCCTCCCACATTCCAAAGACATACTGATAGGGATTCTAGATTGTGAGCCCCATCGGGGACAGTGGTGATAATGTGTGCAAAACTGTAAAGCGCTGCGGAATGTGTTAGCGCTATATAAAAATAAAGATTATTATTATTATTATTATTATTATTACTGGAGCGGCAGTGTTCATCAACGACAGCTCCATTGAACTGCTGCTCTCTGGAGCCTTGGTTTATGAAATCGGTGGAAATCTCAGCAGTCAGGATAGAAAATACAGGAACATCCAAACTTGAGAATATCCCTTTAAGGTTCTGTTAACAAACTCGGTTACATTCACCCCTGCTACATCTGAAAAACTGAGTCCTGTTACATTTCCAAAAGCAGCCAACTAAAATAGACTATGTAGAGCTCCAAGTCCCTAATATACTCCGAGGCGACTGAGCCAAAATGGAAGAAGTTCTCAGAGTTTTATACCCCGCTGGCCAACACTGCACCCGAAACAGTGAGCCTAATATAGACTATATACAGAGACGTAACTTAAAGGGGTTAAAGGGGTTCTCCAAAATTAGCCCTATCATAATGCAAAGATGCCTTTTTTAGGGAGACACTGGAGCAATGGGCTGAGGTTAAAATGGGAGAGGCCTTTTGAAGAATTGTCTTACGTAAGAGAATGTGGCTGATACGCTGCCCAGCGCCATTTATCTAAACTGTTTAGCAGAAAAATGGTTTCTGCTGCCCGTAGTAACCAATCAGAGGGCAACTTTCATTTCTAAAACAGCTGTGTTAAAATGAAAGCTACGCTGTGATTGGTTGCTGTGGGTAACAGACAGTTTCTTTTTTCCATAAATGAGGCCTACTCCACAATCTGTAGCCCTTCACATACAGCTCTGGCAAAAATTAAGAGACCACTGCAAAATGTTCAGTTTGTCTGATTTTTCTCTTTATAGGTATACTAGCTATTGAACCCGTTCTACGCCCGGGTGGCGAGCATTTATATTGGTATATGGTCTCCATCCTGTCATGTGCTGCTCCATCCTGCGTCCCCATGCTGTCATGTGCTGCTCCATCCTGCGTCCCCATCCTGTCATGTGCTGCTCCCATCCTGCGCCTCCATTCTGTCATGTGCTGCTCCCATCCTGTGCCTCCATTCTGTCATTTGCTGCTCCCATCCTGTCATGTGCTGCTCCCATCCTGCGCCCGTTCTGTCATGTGCTGCTCCCATCCTGCGCCCCTGTTCTGTCCGCTGCTCCCATCCTGCGCCCCCATTCTGTCATGTGCTGCTCCCATCCTGCGCCCCCGTTCTGTCATGTGCTGCACCCATCCTGCGCCTCCATTCTGTCATTTGCTGCTCCCATCCTGTCATGTGCTGCTCCCATCCTGCGCCCCCGTTCTGTCATGTGCTGCACCCATCCTGCTCCTCCATTCTGTCATTTGCTGCTCCCATCCTGTCATGTGCTGCTCCCATCCTGCGCCCCCGTTCTGTCATGTGCTGCTCCCATCCTGCGCCCCCGTTCTGTCATGTGCTGCTCCCATCCTGCGCCCCGTTCTGTCATGTGCTGCTCCCATCCTGCGCCCCCGTTCTGTCATGTGCTGCTCCCATCCTGCACCTCCGTTCTGTCATGTGCTGCTTCCATCCTGCGCCCCCGTTCTGTCATGTGCTGCTCCCATCCTGCGGCACCGTTCTTTAATTTGCTGCTCCCATTCATATGCCCCATACGCTGCTCCATAAGATGCTCCATAGTATATGCCCCGTATCAGGTGGCGTAAGTAACAAATAGCTGTGGCATGAAGTGCCACAGCCTCATGCCACAGCAATTTGTTACTTGCGCCACCTGATTCCTTTGCGCCGCCATTTTCTTGGTCCTCCTGCTGGCAGAATCGGCGCCTGCGCAGTCCGCGCTTTCCGGCGCCATTTTCTTGAAGTGTGTCTTCAAGAAAATGGCGCCAGAAAGCGCGGACTGCGCAGGCGCCGATTCCGGCAGCAGGACCAAGAAAATCGCGACGGAAAGGAATCAGGTGGCGTAAATAACAAATTGCTGTGGCATGAAGTGCCACAGCTTCATGCCACAGCAATTTGTTACTTACTTGTTACTTACCATTTTCTTCGTCCTCCTGCTGCCGGAAGACACACCTGCAGTGCGCAGGTGCCGCCATTTTCTTTGTCCTGTGTCTTCAAGAAAATGGCGCCGGAAAGCGCGGACTGCGCAGGCGCCGATTCTGGCAGCAGAAATCGGCGCCTGCGCAGTCAGCGCTTTCCGGCGCCATTTTCTTGAAGACACACTGCAGTGCGCAGGTGCCGCCATTATCTTTGTCCTGCTGCCGGAATCGGCACCTGCGCACTGCAGTGTGTCTTCAAGAAAATGGCGCCGGAAAGTGCGGACTGCGCAGGCGCCGATTCCTGCTGCCAGGATCGACGCCTGCGCAGTCCGCGCTTTCCAGCGCCATTTTCTTGAAGACACACTCCGGCTCCTCTGCCTGTGACTGGTCAGTCAGAGGGTGGCGCCGGCGCGCATTAAGCGCGTCATTGCGCCCTCTGAACTGTGAATGTCACAGCAGAGGAGCCGGGAGACGGAGCCGCACGCAGCGCTGGAACGGGGGACAGGTGAATATACTTACCCTCCTGGTGGTCCCTGACTCTCCGGTGGAGATCGCGGTGTGCGCTCTCCTGGGAGCGTCACTCTGTGGGGGCCAGACTGCGCCGGCGCTTGCGCCTGCGCAGTCTATAAGGGCTTCGGACAGAGTGACGCTCCCAGCGTTATATTATAGATTTTTGAGTAAAATGTAAATTGTTCTTTTATTCTATGAACTCCTGACAACTTGTATCAGAAGTTCCAAGCAATAAATTTTGTATTTTTTTCTGACAAAGAAAAATGGTCATTTTTTTTTTTTAAACCCAGTGTTTTCAGACCTCAAATAATGCAAAGAAAAGAAGTTCATAATTATTTAGAAACAACAATACTAATGTTTTACCTCAGGAAGAGTTCAGAAATCAATATTTTGTGGAATAACCATGATCTTTAATCCCAGCTTTCCTGCGTCTTGGCATGCTTTCCACCAGTCTTTCACACTGCTCCTGGTACAATAATGTAAACAGTTCTTCTTTGTGTGATGGCTTGTGACTATCCATCATCCTCTTGATTACATTCCAGAGGTTTTCAATAGGTTCAGGTCTGGAGATTGGGCTGCCCATGACATGGTTTTGATGTGGTGGTCTCTTAATTCTTGCCAGAGCTGTATAACCAGGGCTGCCACTAAGAACTTCACCGCCCCATACTGTCAAAATTTTCGGGCCCCCTTGAAAATCTGCCCAGGCTCCACCCCATCTCTGCCTCCATCCCTCGAGCCCCATCACCCACTCTTGGAAAAACTCCTCTTCTGCACCACGTCCTCACCAATCTGATATTAACAGTTCCCATTGAACATCAGATCACACACATAGCCATCAGCTTTTGTTTTGGCCACATTTTTTAAGCCGCCACCACAACAAGGTAGACTCTGCTGGCCAGGTTCTACTCTACTCTATGGAACATTTGTTAAACTTCCAATACTCTTTTTAGGTATATTTTTCTTTTCTTTAAGGGAATGAGTCACATAAGTTTTTTAACTAATTGAAACCAGATTGTGACTTTTTTTTATAATCTGTATTTATGATTGCAGATTATCTGTTTTCTGTACATCTATGGAAGCTGTCGGTGGAAATTGGTCTTCTCTTAGACCGCAGTGCATGGACGGGCCGGTGGTCTCCTGACTTGAACTCAGCAGCCTCACGCCATGTATGAGGAGCGGGCCGGGAGATCGGCGTCCAGTCCATTCACTGCAGTGAGAGCGCAGACCAATTTCCCCCTTCCAATAATTATACTGCCATAATAATAAAGATGTTTCCCAATCATATACACAGTACCAACTTGCTTCAATCTTTCTCTCCCCTTCCATCCTCCAACCAAAATTTATAAGCTACTGGATGACCCTGTGTGCTGCTGCCTGATATTGTAATTGGGCATTTGGTTTAGCAGCACCGCTCAGGGTCATTCAGTAGCTTATAAATTTTGGTTGTGTCTTGGAAGGGGAGAGAATGATTATATCTTACAATCATGTACCAAAATGGTGGAAAAATTAATACATGGGCCGTGCCCGCCCCCCAGTCAAGAAGAATCTAATGGTCATCTCACCCTGCCCACTGCTGACGTTTCAGTCTGCCCACCGAATTAATAAATGTAAACCTTTTATATTATTGCACATATTGTATATTCACTGATTACACACTACCAATAAGTCTCTTTATTGGTATTCATTAAAACCTATAAATTCTAGAATATACTATAAATACACCCCAAAACATGAGAACTCAAAAAGTGATAACAAATATCAAGTAGTCAAGTGTAAAGGGGGATCACCCTATTTTTCAACTACTCTTGTTCCGCAGAGGTTGGCACCCTTTTGAAATGCAATTGGCGCCACCGCTCCTTCTCAACTAGCCCTGGTCATCCCTATTGCCTCTTCAGCCTCACCACCCTATCAGACACAGGACGCAGACTCCCCTCAGCAGATTCCCCCTGCTTGACGCAGACTCCCCTCAGCAATCTCCTGTCAGCAGCCTCCCCTCAGCAGCCTCCCGCTACCGGACACAGACTGCCCTCAGCAGTCTCCTCCTGTCGGACGCAGCCTCTCCTCAGCAGCCTCCTGCTACCGGATGCAGATTCCCCTCAGCAACCTATCCCTGCCGGACACAGACTCACCCCAGTAGCCTCCCCTCAGCAGCCTCAACCTGCCAGATGCAGACTCTCCTTAGCAGTCTCCCCTCTCCTCACTCCCCTCATTAGCCTCCCCTCTCCCCTCATTAGCCTCCCCTCTCCTCACTCCCCTCAGCAGCCTACACTCTCCTCACTCCCCTCAGCAGCCTCCCCTCCTTAGTAGCCTCTTTAGTAGCCTCCCCTCTCCTCAGCAGCCTCTCCTCCCCAGCAGCCTCTCATCCCCTCAGCAGACTCCCCCTCCTCACTTACCTCAGCATCCTCCCCTCAGCAGCCTCCCTTCACTCACTGCCACTCATCAGTGGAAAAAAGAAAGCGGTCCAGGAAAGTACAGGGCACAGATGGTTCGAGATGTGGCAGCTCATTGCATGGGCAGATGCTCTCAGATCCGGTGTGAAACGGCCTGAAGAATCCCCAGAAATAGTGAGTCTATACAAGGAGAACGCTGCGGTACCACCTAAGGCGTTATTACCCCGTAATGTACTAAAGGATATGGGACTGAGTACAGGGAAGATGCAGGATGTGTACTGTATGGAACCTGATGTTTATGCTGATTCTGACAAGAATGTGCTGCAAAGTGTTTTGAGTTCTTCGTTTTGCATTTGAAACGGACTGTGTCTCAATTCTTGTAAAGTTGATTACAGAAAGTCCCCAGCACCGCAGAGGAATCTCTGACGGTGTGGTGAGAGAAGACACAGGTATGCTGATAGAAGAACGTTATTTTTCTGTGAGGGGAGGCCAGGACATCAAGGCCCCGGTGTCCTTGGCTACGACTACGGTCCTGGTCGAACCGTACATTTAAATCTCCGCAGTGTTATGTATCTGGCATGCGGCGGCCCTAAACTATTACACCTGGGGCATGGTAAGCAGAAACAAAAAGGGGGGGGGGCCTGAGCTTCCAGCGTGTCCAGGCCTCCCTTTTTTGCTACTTCTCCCCTGGCACTATATAGTAGTAATGGCAGTAATGTCTTGGTGGCGGCCCTGCATGTAACAGTGTACATTACCCTGCCATAGGAAACCCTCTATCTCCACCGATGCAATGCATCAATCGATAGAGATGGTGTGTTTCCCAAAAACTGAGTGAGTTAAAGAACCACATAATACAAAGTTTATGCTGTCTCCTCCTCCTCCCTCTATGGCCATGTTATGCTCCCCGGTACTGGCATGGCATCTGCCAGTTTGACTTCTGTAGATTTACTTCTGGCTCACAGTATCCTGCTGTAGTAACTGGTAACTTCCTTTTTATTTTTAATAACTTCGGTAGGCGGAGTCTCAGGGAGACCTATGCCCGGCCCAAAGATCTTAACAGCTCATTTACATATTAAGAAAAACGTGGATTTCTCTGTGATAAGACATCGGATTGCAGATATCAAGGCATCATTGTATTCAACTTCCTAAGACTTTCATGCCCATATAGACAGCTTTTGCGGGTTGATCCTACTAACTGATTGATTACTTTTAAGGTCCTAGGTTATATGAAAGTAGTGGTATACTGATAATAGTAGCAGACTACTATACTACTTTATCTGGATTGTCATTACGTAGATATAGTTGAATTCAATGGTGGAATAGTGTTGATGGGCACTGTAGAACCATATTACTGTGTGGAAGGGTAACTGGGGGCCTCATAGGCTGAATGGGGGAATGCAGGAATTGTGGGGACATCATACTGTGTTGGAATGACTGTAGAGTCATCATGCTGTGTTGGGGGCACAATGAGAACATTATACTATGTTGGTGGGCACTGTGGAGTCATCATACTGTGTAGGAAGCCACAGGGGGCATCACACTGTGCGGGCGAACTGTGGGGGCATCATACTGTGTGCAGGGTACTATGGATTCATCATACTGTTTTAGTAGGCAGGCGCTATTGGGACATCATATAGTGAAGTCACCATGCTTTGTAGGTGGTCTTTGGGGGGCCTCATAGTATGTGTGGAGAATGTGGGAAAATCAAACTGTGTGTGAGGCAACTGTGGGCACGTCATACTTTGAGCGGGGTACTGTGGAGATATCATACTTTGTTAGGGGTACTATGGAGTCATAATACTCTGTTGGTGGCACTGTGTATGAGGACTCAAGTGAGAATACCAAGGAGTGGACCCACTGGACCGTGACAACGATCCTCCCCCGGGCGAGCTGACCAGATGGACCACCTCCTATACAGGGAGCGTTAGGGGCAGACCCACGGGAGACTATCGCCATGGCAGCTGGGAAACAAGGATGGACTAGAGAGCGAGTCATGGACTGGATAGAGGAGGGGAACTGACAGGTGGGAGACAGGAGCACGAACTCCGTAAAGACAAGAGCTGGAAGGCAAAAACACAGGGCTGGCAGGTACGGCTAAGACACAGGACTGACGGGCAAGGCTGAGCCTCAGGGCTGGCAGGTATGGCAGAAACACAGGGCAAAGAGGACGGACACCAAGGACTGGATCTAAGGAGAGCAAAGGAAGAACCAAGTCAGGAAATAAGGTGCACAGAACGGTGTGCGGCCAAGACCACTTGTAATAACAAATGAGCATCACGCACAGAGGAAAGGAAGAGGCAGGTTAATAAAGCGGCACTGCGTAGCACTTCCGGTTTAGGAGTCCTCCAAGGTAATAGAGAGGACAGGAAGGAGGTACCAGAACGGAGTTCAGAAATGTGCGCGCACAGCACTGAACCTAGCATGCGCGCGCACCCGACGCGCAGCAGAAACCAGGAGCGAGCGCTGAGGGGAAGACGCTGCAACAGTGGAGACGCGCCGGGATGCCGAGGACATGTGAGTGTGGCAGGGCACGGGGGAGCGGCAGTGCCAGCGACGTAACACTGTGGAGACGTCTTACTGTGTTGGGGACACTGTGGAGACATAATACTGTGTTAGGGCACTGTGGAGGCATCATACTGTGTTGGGGGTACTGTGGAGACATACTGTGTTGGGGACACTGTGGAGACATAATACTGTGTTAGGGCACTGTGGAGACATCATACTGTGTTGGGGGCACTGTGGAGGCATCATACTGTTTTGGGGCACTGTGAAGACATTGTACTGTGAGCGGGGTACTATGGAGATGCAGCGCCCCAGGGTCCTAGTCATTGCAGTAATGTCATTTTCCTCCAGGGGGGAGTGATGTTACGTTTGGAGGCAAAGAAGGACAACCGAATCCAGGTATCACAAACATACAACGCATTTCATACTCCAGGCCACCAGGGGGAGCTCTGCTCCTATTTATTAGGGCACTCTTCACACTTAGGTAAAACTGGTTGCCTGGGGAGGAAGTTAGGCAGTTGCTGGCTGAGCTTCACTCAGGTAGTTGGTCCCTGACAGGGGTGGGATCCTGTCAGAGGCCGAGACAGAAGGACACGGAGCTGCGCCTGCCCTGAGTGCGGCAGCTTCCAGAAAGAGACATTGAAAGAGAACTGTATTGTAGAGAGGGTGAAGAAGTCATAGCAAAGGAGTGGATATCAGAGGAGTTCTGCCCTGCACAGGCTGCCTCCTTCTGAGGCGCAAGAATCTGGTAGCCGGAACACCGAGGGAGTAACAGTCCTTTATGCCTTGCTCCAGAGACCGGCAGGACAGCTAATTTCATGCTACCTGTCCATCCCTACACCCAGGAGGCAAGGTGGCACCGCTTAGAGGCTGGGGCACGATAGAGTCCCTGTAAAACGCCTCAAGCCACCGATCATACGGGTTTGTCCTATCTTATCAGGGGGACAGAGAGAGAGACATAACATATGTAACATCTTCAACAGTTGTGAGGACCTTATGAGAAGCTTAGTAGTAAGGTACTACAACACATGGCGCTAGAGGAAGGCTACTGATTTCTACCTGGATAATGGGACTCTGGATTTGCCTCTAAACGGCCAGACTCTGCCTGCCCTGTGGTCTGTGCTCTGGACTGTGGATGCTGAAGCCTTCAGTAAAAGGTAAAGAGACTGCAACCTCATGTTCTCGTTCTTCACTGCGCCTCTCACCATCCACCATCTGCACACTGGGAAGCCCTGGGGACATACTTCACCTGTGGGAAGGTATACCATCTAGCTGCCATAACATCACCCCAGCGGACCCCTCAAAGCAGCGTCGGTCACCGTGACCGAATACCACAGGTGGCGTCACGAACACAAACTTTAACCCTTTAAAGACCTTTCCCTTTTCCATGGACGTCCCACAGGCCACGGACCGGGTCAGCCACCGTGACATCCCCCTGTGAACCGAAGGACCCGGTACCGAGTACCCCTTGCCCACGGGGGCGATCCAGAGACATCATACTGTGTTGGGGCACTGTGGAGACATCATACTGTGTTGTACACACTGTGGAGACATCATACTGTGAGCGGGGTAGTATGGAGACATCATACTGTGTTGGGACACTGGAGGCATTATACTGTGAGCGGGGTACTATGGAGGCATCATACTGTGTCCGGGTCACTGTGGAGACATCATACTGTGTGGGGGCACTGTGGAGACATCATACTGTGTTGGGACACTGTGGAGACATCCTACTGTGAGCGGGGTACTATGGAGACATCATACTGTGTTGGGGCACTGTGGAGACATCATACTGTGTTCGGGTCACTGTGGAGACATCATACTGTGTGGGGGCACTGTGGAGACATCATACTGTGTTGGGGCACTGTGGAGACATCATACTGTGTTGGGACACTATGGAGACATCCTACTGTGAGCGGGGTACTATGGAGACATCATACTGTGTGGGGGCACTGTGGAGACATCATACTGTGCTGGGGCACTGTGGAGACATCATACTGTGTTGGGGCACAGTGGAGAAATCATACTGTGTTGGGGCACTGTGGAGACATCTTACTGTGTTTGGGCACTGTGGAGACATCCTACTGTGAGCGGGGTACTATGGAGACATCATACTGTGTTGGGGCACTGTGGGGACATCATACTGTTTTCGGGTCACTGTGGAGACATCATACTGTGTGGGGACACTGTGGAGACATCCTACTGTGAGCGGGGTACTGTGGAGACATCATACTGTGTTGGGACACTGTGGAGACATCCTACTGTGAGCGGGGTACTATGGAGACATCATACTGTGTTGGGGCACTGTGGAGACATCTTACTGTGTTGGGGCACTGTGGAGACATCCTACTGTGAGTGGGGTACTATGGAGACATCATACTGTGTGGGGGCACTGTGGAGACATCATACTGTGTTGAGGCACTGTGGAGACATCTTACTGTGTTGGGGCACTGTGGAGACATCCTACTGTGAGTGGGGTACTATGGAGACATCATACTGTGTGGGGGCACTGTGGAGACATCATACTGTGTGGGGGCACTGTGGAGACATCATACTGTGTTGGGGCACTGTGGAGACATCATACTGTGTTGGGACACTGTGGAGACATCCTACTGTGAGTGGGGTACTATGGAAACATCATACTGTGTGGGGGCACTGTGGAGACATCATACTGTGTGGGGGCACTGTGGAGACATCATACTGTGTTGGGGCACTGTGGAGACATCTTAAGGCCCCTTCACATTAAGCGACGCTGCAGCGATACCGACAACGATCCGGATCGCTGCAGCGTCGCTGTTTGGTCGTTGGAGAGCTGTCACACAGACCGCTCTCCAGCGACCAACGATGCCGGTAACCAGGGTAAACATCGGGTAACTAAGCGCAGGGCCGCGCTTAGTAACCCGATGTTTACCCTGGATACCATCCTAAAAGTAAAAAAAAACAAACACTAGATACTTACCTACCGCTGTCTGTCCTCCAGCGCTGCGCTCTGCTTCTCTGCTCTCCTCCTGTACTGGCTGGGAGCCGGAAAGCAGAGCGGTGACGTCACCGCTCTGCTTTCCGGCTCACAGCCAGTGCAGGAGGAGTGCAGAGCACAGCGCTGGAGGACAGACAGCGGTAGGTAAGTATCTAGTGTTTGTTTTTTTTTACTTTTAGCATGGTAACCAGGGTAAACATCGGGTTACTAAGCGCGGCCCTGCGCTTAGTTACCCGATGTTTACCCTGGTTACCAGTGAAGACATCGCTGGATCGGTGTCACACACGCCGATCCAGCGATGTCTCCAGGGAGTCCAGCGACGAAATAAAGTTCTGGACTTTGTTCAGCGACCAACGATCTCCCAGCAGGGGCCTGATCGTTGGTCGCTGTCACACAGAACGATTTCATTAACGATATCGTTGCTACGTCACAAATAGCAACGATATCGTTAACAATATCGTTATGTGTGAAGGTACCTTTACTGTGTTGGGACACTGTGGAGACATCATACTGTGTTGGGGCACTGTGGAGACATCATACTGTGTTGGGACACTGTAGAGACATCCTACTGTGAGCGGGTTACTGTGGAGACATCATACTGTGTTGGGGCACTGTGGAGACATCTTACTGTGTTGGGGCACTGTGGAGACATCTTACTGTGTTGGGACACTGTGGAGACATCATACTGTGTTGGGACACTGTAGAGACATCCTACTGTGAGCGGGTTACTGTGGAGACATCATACTGTGTTGGGGCACTGTGGAGACATCATACTGTGTTGGAGTCACTATGGGGGCATCATACATTGCTGTGGGCACTGTGGTGTCATTGATATCTCCTTTTAACTAATAGTTGGGAAGTAATCCCTTCTGTGACTACACCTATATGCCGTAACCTTAATGACTCCACCAATTAGCACTTTTTCTATGTGCCCCATAATTTCGATATACACCCCTGGTACGGTGCAAAATTAAGATACATTTTTTGCCAACGTCAAACCATAATTTTAACATCGGGCACTGATGCTCAATACGGTCAATGTAGGTTCACATTTTCTCACAAGTTATCGTACGTGCTCCTAGGAAAACGCCGCCTGCTGGGATCCACGCCTTTCCGTGGGATTAGGTTCTGACACCGGCTCAGGTGTACAGTATAAACTTGACAGGTAGCGCCTCAGGCGGTGTCATCCCTGACTGTCACTGAAGTATGTGCATCTCCAATAATTTACCTGCCCCTTGAAAAAGATTCTGGGAGGAGGGTGATCTGCGGCCAAGAGAAAACCGCAGGCAAGGACACATTGCCCCAGAAAACGGCACAGCCAGAGATCCAGAGCAATGAGGAGAATGATAAGAGAAAGCGAATCTCCCGGCGTTCTGGGACTGTCAATTCTACAATACACGAGTGTTCTCCTTCCAGACACAGAACTTGTTTCCTAAATTTTGTGTTCTCTCCCCCTCCTTTCTCCTCCAGCTTGAAGTTTCTGCCACGTGTGTTGAGCCTGACCCAAAATCCCCGAATTAAAGAGAACCTTGCACAACTATAGCACTTTACATGAGAATATTGAGTTTCCCATTAGGTGGAGTGGATAGAGCAGAGCTGAGTTTGTTATTGTTCACATGCAGTAATTTTACCTGCAGTTTTATAGGTAAAGAATCATATGAAGACGGTGATGACCATGAATGACAAACTCAACTCTGTCCGCAACTTCTGGAACTGTACCTATTAATCATGGGGTGAGTATCACTCCAGTTCTTGTGGAACTACAACTCTCAGGGTGCTCTCAGGGAATGCTGGACATTGTAGTTTTCCAGCGTTAACATGCCCAAAGTTGCTGACCCCTGAACTGGATGATCCCACAGAAACTTGGCTAAAAACAATACAAAATTGCAATTAAGTGAACCGTATCACAATAAAAGAAACCAGAGCGACAGATTCGATGGCGCTGATACAATGTTGCAATTTATTTTGATGCAGCAGAGCTGAGTAAGTCACTTGACACATCAAGGTGAAATATATATTTGCATGGGACTGCAGTTTAGGACATTAAAGTGATGCAAATCTCGAAAAGTTAAATGACAAATTCTGCTCCGTCCGAAGTTAGTTGAATGCATTCAGTACCTGTCAATCAATGAAGCCGTCACCCCTGGCACTCACCTGACCAATGCTGCGTGCTGCTAAAATCCAATATAAGAGCCACCTCATCACTAGGAACCAGTGTTAAATACATTGATTGAAGGCAGCAGGAATTCTCTGGGACACAGAATGACTGGTGGAGACGAGACGTTGAGTGGCGGCACCAGGTCACACATACATACAGCCAGTTATGTCCTTTTGTCTCATTCTTATTTTTAAAGAGACAGGACTGACGTCAGGAATTAAGACAAGCCCTGCAGATCCCCTTTTGAGACAGTTCTCCAACCTCCCATTCTCTCCTCCCCACCTCCTGAAATCCCTGCACTGTATTCTCTTAAAGGAGTAGGAAAGTCATGGCTTCAGACCAGAGATACTTTAAGAAATGCAAGATGCCCCATGTGTCTGCTAGTAATTAAAGCGGAGACAATACCACGTCCCCTGACCTACTGCTGAAAATATTCACTAGACTGCAGAACCAGAGCCACTGCTCAGACCAGAACTTAATAACCTGTCTGCTAAAAATATGTCATGTACTCAGAAAGGAAAGACAGGGAAAAAAGACCTCAATTATCAAAGGGGATCACTGACTCCTTACACAGCGATGTAATCTTGTTATGTACAAGAATATAACTACTATAATACTGCCCCTATGTACAAGAATATAACTACTATAATACTGCTCCTATGTACAAGAATATAACTACTATAATACTGCTCCTATGTACAAGAATATATCTACTATAATACTGCTCCTATGTACAAGAATATAACTACTATAATACTGCCCCTATGTACAAGAATATAACTACTATATTACTGCCCCTATGTACAAGAATATAACTACTATAATACTGCTCCTATGTACAAGAATATATCTACTATAATACTGCTCCTATGTACAAGAATATAACTACTATAATACTGCCCCTATGTACAAGAATATAACTACTATATTACTGCCCCTATGTACAAGAATATAACTACTACAATACTGCTCCTATGTATAAGAATATAACTACTATAATACTGCCCCTATGTACAAGAATATAACTACTATAATACTGCTCCTATGTACAAGAATATAACTACTATAATACTGCCCCTATGTACAAGAATATAACTACTATAATACTGCCCCTATGTACAAGAATATAACAACTATAATACTGCCCCTATGTACAAGAATATAACTACTATAATACTGCTCCTATGTACAAGAATATAACAACTATAATACTGCTCCTCTGTACAAGAATATATCTACTATAATACTGCTCCTATGTACAAGAATATAACTACTATAATACTGCCCCTATGTACAAGAATATAACTACTATAATACTGCTCCTATGTACAAGAATATATCTACTATAATACTGCTCCTATGTACAAGAATATATCTACTATAATACTGCTCCTATGTACAAGAATATAACTACTATAATACTGACCCTATGCACAAGAATATAACTACTATAATACTGACCCTATGTACAAGAATATATCTACTATAATACTGCTCCTATGTACAAGAATATAACTACTATAATACTGCCCCTATGTACAGGAATATATCTACTATAATACTGCTCCTATGTACAAGAATATAACTACTATAATACTGCTCCTATGTACAAGATTATATCTACTATAATACTGACCCTATGTACAAGAATATATCTACTATAATACTGTCCCTATGTACAAGAATATAACTACTATAATTCTGCTCCTATGTACAAGAATATAACTACTATAATACTGCTCCTATGTACAAGAATATAACTACTATAATACTGCCCCTATGTACAAGAATATAACTACTATGATACTGCCCCTATATACAAGAATATAACTACTATAATACTGACCCTATGTACAAGAATATAACTACTATAATACTGACCCTATGTACAAGAATATAACTACTATGATACTGCCCCTATGTACAAGAATATAACTACTATAATACTGCCCCCATGTACAAGAATATAACTACTATAATTCTGCTCCTATGTACAAGAATATAACTACTATAATACTGCCCCTATGTACAAGAATATAACTACTATGATACTGCCCCTATATACAAGAATATAACTACTATAATACTGACCCTATGTACAAGAATATAACTACTATAATACTGACCCTATGTACAAGAATATAACTACTATGATACTGCCCCTATGTACAAGAATATAACTACTATAATACTGCCCCCCATGTACAAGAATATAACTACTATAATTCTGCTCCTATGTACAAGAATATAACTACTATAATACTGCCCCTATATACAAGAATATAACTACTATAATACTGACCCTATGTACAAGAATATAACTACTATAATACTGCCCCCTATGTACAAGAATATAACTACTATAATACTGCCCCTATGTACATGAATATAACTACTATAATACTGCCCCTATGTACAAGAATATAACTACTATAATACTGCCCCTATATACAAGAATATAACTACTATAATACTGCCCCTATGTACAAGAATATAACTACTATAATACTGCTCCTCTGTACAAGAATATATCTACTATAATACTGCTCCTATGTACAAGAATATAACTACTATAATACTGCTCCTATGTACAAGAATATAACTACTATAATACTGACCCTATGTACAAGAATATAACTACTATAATACTGCTCCTATGTAAAAGAATATATCTACTATAATACTGCTCCTATGTACAAGAATATAACTACTATAATACTGCTCCTACGTACAAGAATATAACTACTATAATACTGCTCCTCTGTACAAGAATATAACTACTATAATACTGACCCTATGTACAAGAATATAACTACTATAATACTGCTCCTATGTACAAGAATATAACTACTATAATACTGCTCCTATGTACAAGAATATATCTACTATAATACTGACCCTATGTACAAGAATATATCTACTATAATACCACTCCTATGTACAAAAATATAACTACTATAATACTGCTCCTATGTACAAGAATATATCTACTATAATACTGACCCTATGTACAAGAATATATCTACTATAATACCACTCCTATGTACAAGAATATAACTACTATAATACTGCTCCTATGTACAAGAATATAACTACTATAATACTGCTCCTATGTACAAGAATATAACTACTATAATACTGCTCCTATGTACAAGAATATAACTACTATAATACTGCTCCTCTGTAAAAGAATATATCTACTATAATACTGACCCTATGTACAAGAATATAACTACTATAATACTGACCCTATGTACAAGAATATATCTACTATAATACTGCTCCTATGTACAAGAATATAACTACTATAATACTGCCCCTATGTACAAGAATATATCTACTATAATACTGCTCCTATGTACAAAAATATAACTACTATAATACTGCTCCTATGTACAAGAATATATCTACTATAATACTGACCCTATGTACAAGAATATATCTACTATAATACTGTCCCTATGTACAAGAATATAACTACTATAATTCTGCTCCTATGTACAAGAATATAACTACTATAATACTGCTCCTATGTACAAGAATATAACTACTATAATACTGCCCCTATGTACAAGAATATAACTACTATGATACTGCCCCTATATACAAGAATATAACTACTATAATACTGAACCTATGTACAAGAATATAACTACTATAATACTGACCCTATGTACAAGAATATAACTACTATGATACTGCCCCTATGTACAAGAATATAACTACTATAATACTGCCCCCATGTACAAGAATATAACTACTATAATTCTGCTCCTATGTACAAGAATATAACTACTATAATACTGCTCCTATGTACAAGAATATAACTACTATAATACTGCCCCCCATGTACAAGAATATAACTACTATAATTCTGCTCCTATGTACAAGAATATAACTACTATAATACTGCTCCTATATACAAGAATATAACTACTATAATACTGACCCTATGTACAAGAATATAACTACTATAATACTGCCCCCTATGTACAAGAATATAACTACTATAATACTGCCCCTATGTACAAGAATATAACTACTATAATACTGCCCCCCATGTACAAGAATATAACTACTATAATTCTGCTCCTATGTACAAGAATATAACTACTATAATACTGCTCCTATATACAAGAATATAACTACTATAATACTGACCCTATGTACAAGAATATAACTACTATAATACTGCCCCCTATGTACAAGAATATAACTACTATAATACTGCCCCTATGTACATGAATATAACTACTATAATACTGCCCCTATGTACAAGAATATAACTACTATAATACTGCCCCTATATACAAGAATATAACTACTATAATACTGCCCCTATGTACAAGAATATAACTACTATAATACTGACCCTATGTACAAGAACATAACTACTATAATACTGCTCCTATGTACAAGAATATAACTACTATAATACTGCTCCTATGTACAAGAATATAACTACTATAATACTGACCCTATGTACAAGAATATAACTACTATAATACTGCTCCTATGTAAAAGAATATATCTACTATAATACTGCTCCTATGTACAAGAATATAACTACTATAATACTGCTCCTATGTACAAGAATATAACTACTATAATACTGCTCCTCTGTACAAGAATATAACTACTATAATACTGACCCTATGTACAAGAATATAACTACTATAATACTGCTCCTATGTACAAGAATATAACTACTATAATACTGCTCCTATGTACAAGAATATAACTACTATAATACTGCCCCTGTGTACAAGAATATAACTACTATGATACTGCCCCTATATACAAGAATATAACTACTATAATACTGACCCTATGTACAAGAATATAACTACTATAATACTGACCCTATGTACAAGAATATAACTACTATGATACTGCCCCTATGTACAAGAATATAACTACTATAATACTGCCCCCATGTACAAGAATATAACTACTATAATTCTGCTCCTATGTACAAGAATATAACTACTATAATACTGCCCCTATGTACAAGAATATAACTACTATGATACTGCCCCTATATACAAGAATATAACTACTATAATACTGACCCTATGTACAAGAATATAACTACTATAATACTGACCCTATGTACAAGAATATAACTACTATGATACTGCCCCTATGTACAAGAATATAACTACTATAATACTGCCCCCCATGTACAAGAATATAACTACTATAATTCTGCTCCTATGTACAAGAATATAACTACTATAATACTGCCCCTATATACAAGAATATAACTACTATAATACTGACCCTATGTACAAGAATATAACTACTATAATACTGTCCCCTATGTACAAGAATATAACTACTATAATACTGCCCCTATGTACATGAATATAACTACTATAATACTGCCCCTATGTACAAGAATATAACTACTATAATACTGCCCCTATATACAAGAATATAACTACTATAATACTGCCCCTATGTACAAGAATATAACTACTATAATACTGACCCTATGTACAAGAACATAACTACTATAATACTGCTCCTCTGTACAAGAATATATCTACTATAATACTGCTCCTATGTACAAGAATATAACTACTATAATACTGCTCCTATGTACAAGAATATAACTACTATAATACTGACCCTATGTACAAGAATATAACTACTATAATACTGCTCCTATGTAAAAGAATATATCTACTATAATACTGCTCCTATGTACAAGAATATAACTACTATAATACTGCTCCTATGTACAAGAATATAACTACTATAATACTGCTCCTCTGTACAAGAATATAACTACTATAATACTGACCCTATGTACAAGAATATAACTACTATAATACTGCTCCTATGTACAAGAATATAACTACTATAATACTGCTCCTATGTACAAGAATATATCTACTATAATACTGACCCTATGTACAAGAATATATCTACTATAATACCACTCCTATGTACAAAAATATAACTACTATAATACTGCTCCTATGTACAAGAATATATCTACTATAATACTGACCCTATGTACAAGAATATATCTACTATAATACCACTCCTATGTACAAGAATATAACTACTATAATACTGCTCCTATGTACAAGAATATAACTACTATAATACTGCTCCTATGTACAAGAATATAACTACTATAATACTGCTCCTATGTACAAGAATATAACTACTATAATACTGCTCCTCTGTACAAGAATATAACTACTATAATACTGACCCTATGTACAAGAATATAACTACTATAATACTGACCCTATGTACAAGAATATATCTACTATAATACTGCTCCTATGTACAAGAATATAACTACTATAATACTGCCCCTATGTACAAGAATATATCTACTATAATACTGCTCCTATGTACAAGAATATAACTACTATAATACTGCTCCTATGTACAAGAATATATCTACTATAATACTGACCCTATGTAAAAGAATATATCTACTATAATACTGCTCCTATGTACAAGAATATAACTACTATAATACTGCTCCTATGTACAAGAATATAACTACTATAATACTGCTCCTCTGTACAAGAATATAACTACTATAATACTGACCCTATGTACAAGAATATAACTACTATAATACTGCTCCTATGTACAAGAATATAACTACTATAATACTGCTCCTATGTACAAGAATATATCTACTATAATACTGACCCTATGTACAAGAATATATCTACTATAATACCACTCCTATGTACAAAAATATAACTACTATAATACTGCTCCTATGTACAAGAATATATCTACTATAATACTGACCCTATGTACAAGAATATATCTACTATAATACCACTCCTATGTACAAGAATATAACTACTATAATACTGCTCCTATGTACAAGAATATAACTACTATAATACTGCTCCTATGTACAAGAATATAACTACTATAATACTGCTCCTATGTACAAGAATATAACTACTATAATACTGCTCCTCTGTACAAGAATATAACTACTATAATACTGACCCTATGTACAAGAATATAACTACTATAATACTGACCCTATGTACAAGAATATATCTACTATAATACTGCTCCTATGTACAAGAATATAACTACTATAATACTGCCCCTATGTACAAGAATATATCTACTATAATACTGCTCCTATGTACAAGAATATAACTACTATAATACTGCTCCTATGTACAAGAATATATCTACTATAATACTGACCCTATGTACAAGAATATATCTACTATAATACTGTCCCTATGTACAAGAATATAACTACTATAATACTGACCCTATGTACAAGAATATAACTACTATGATACTGCCCCTATGTACAAGAATATAACTACTATAATACTGCCCCCATGTACAAGAATATAACTACTATAATTCTGCTCCTATGTACAAGAATATAACTACTATAATACTGCTCCTCTGTACAAGAATATAACTACTATAATACTGACCCTATGTACAAGAATATAACTACTATAATACTGACCCTATGTACAAGAATATATCTACTATAATACTGCTCCTATGTACAAGAATATAACTACTATAATACTGCCCCTATGTACAAGAATATATCTACTATAATACTGCTCCTATGTACAAGAATATAACTACTATAATACTGCTCCTATGTACAAGAATATATCTACTATAATACTGACCCTATGTACAAGAATATATCTACTATAATACTGTCCCTATGTACAAGAATATAACTACTATAATACTGCTCCTATGTACAAGAATATAACTACTATAATACTGCCCCCCATGTACAAGAATATAACTACTATAATTCTGCTCCTATGTACAAGAATATAACTACTATAATACTGCTCCTATATACAAGAATATAACTACTATAATACTGACCCTATGTACAAGAATATAACTACTATAATACTGCCCCCTATGTACAAGAATATAACTACTATAATACTGCCCCTATGTACAAGAATATAACTACTATAATACTGCCCCCCATGTACAAGAATATAACTACTATAATTCTGCTCCTATGTACAAGAATATAACTACTATAATACTGCTCCTATGTACAAGAATATAACTACTATAATACTGTCCCTATGTACAAGAATATAACTACTATGATACTGCCCCTATATACAAGAATATAACTACTATAATACTGACCCTATGTACAAGAATATAACTACTATAATACTGACCCTATGTACAAGAATATAACTACTATGATACTGCCCCTATGTACAAGAATATAACTACTATAATACTGCCCCCATGTACAAGAATATAACTACTATAATTCTGCTCCTATGTACAAGAATATAACTACTATAATACTGCTCCTCTGTACAAGAATATAACTACTATAATACTGACCCTATGTACAAGAATATAACTACTATAATACTGACCCTATGTACAAGAATATATCTACTATAATACTGCTCCTATGTACAAGAATATAACTACTATAATTCTGCTCCTATGTACAAGAATATAACTACTATAATACTGCTCCTATGTACAAGAATATAACTACTATAATACTGCCCCTATGTACAAGAATATAACTACTATGATACTGCCCCTATATACAAGAATATAACTACTATAATACTGACCCTATGTACAAGAATATAACTACTATAATACTGACCCTATGTACAAGAATATAACTACTATGATACTGCCCCTATGTACAAGAATATAACTACTATAATACTGCCCCCATGTACAAGAATATAACTACTATAATTCTGCTCCTATGTACAAGAATGTAACTACTATAATACTGCTCCTATGTACAAGAATATAACTACTATAATACTGCCCCCCATGTACAAGAATATAACTACTATAATTCTGCTCCTATGTACAAGAATATAACTACTATAATACTGCTCCTATATACAAGAATATAACTACTATAATACTGACCCTATGTACAAGAATATAACTACTATAATACTGCCCCCTATGTACAAGAATATAACTACTATAATACTGCCCCTATGTACAAGAATATAACTACTATAATACTGCCCCCCATGTACAAGAATATAACTACTATAATTCTGCTCCTATGTACAAGAATATAACTACTATAATACTGCTCCTATATACAAGAATATAACTACTATAATACTGACCCTATGTACAAGAATATAACTACTATAATACTGCCCCCTATGTACAAGAATATAACTACTATAATACTGCCCCTATGTACATGAATATAACTACTATAATACTGCCCCTATGTACAAGAATATAACTACTATAATACTGCCCCTATATACAAGAATATAACTACTATAATACTGCCCCTATGTACAAGAATATAACTACTATAATACTGACCCTATGTACAAGAACATAACTACTATAATACTGCTCCTATGTACAAGAATATAACTACTATAATACTGCTCCTATGTACAAGAATATAACTACTATAATACTGACCCTATGTACAAGAATATAACTACTATAATACTGCTCCTATGTAAAAGAATATATCTACTATAATACTGCTCCTATGTACAAGAATATAACTACTATAATACTGCTCCTATGTACAAGAATATAACTACTATAATACTGCTCCTCTGTACAAGAATATAACTACTATAATACTGACCCTATGTACAAGAATATAACTACTATAATACTGCTCCTATGTACAAGAATATAACTACTATAATACTGCTCCTATGTACAAGAATATAACTACTATAATACTGCCCCTATGTACAAGAATATAACTACTATGATACTGCCCCTATATACAAGAATATAACTACTATAATACTGACCCTATGTACAAGAATATAACTACTATAATACTGACCCTATGTACAAGAATATAACTACTATGATACTGCCCCTATGTACAAGAATATAACTACTATAATACTGCCCCCATGTACAAGAATATAACTACTATAATTCTGCTCCTATGTACAAGAATATAACTACTATAATACTGCCCCTATGTACAAGAATATAACTACTATGATACTGCCCCTATATACAAGAATATAACTACTATAATACTGACCCTATGTACAAGAATATAACTACTATAATACTGACCCTATGTACAAGAATATAACTACTATGATACTGCCCCTATGTACAAGAATATAACTACTATAATACTGCCCCCCATGTACAAGAATATAACTACTATAATTCTGCTCCTATGTACAAGAATATAACTACTATAATACTGCCCCTATATACAAGAATATAACTACTATAATACTGACCCTATGTACAAGAATATAACTACTATAATACTGCCCCCTATGTACA
Organism: Ranitomeya imitator; assembly: GCF_032444005.1. Lineage (NCBI taxonomy): Eukaryota > Metazoa > Chordata > Amphibia > Anura > Dendrobatidae > Ranitomeya > Ranitomeya imitator. Next base: position 538,969,640 of record NC_091287.1, on the reverse strand, counting down.
AGAATATAACTACTATAATACTGCCCCTATGTACATGAATATAACTACAATACTGCCCCTATGTACAAGAATATAACTACTATAATACTGCCCCTATATAAAAGAATATAACTACTATAATACTGCCCCTATGTACAAGAATATAACTACTATAATACTGACCCTATGTACAAGAACATAACTACTATAATACTGCTCCTCTGTACAAGAATATATCTACTATAATACTGCTCCTATGTACAAGAATATAACTACTATAATACTGCTCCTATGTACAAGAATATAACTACTATAATACTGACCCTATGTACAAGAATATAACTACTATAATACTGCTCCTATGTAAAAGAATATATCTACTATAATACTGCTCCTATGTACAAGAATATAACTACTATAATACTGCTCCTATGTACAAGAATATAACTACTATAATACTGCTCCTCTGTACAAGAATATAACTACTATAATACTGACCCTATGTACAAGAATATAACTACTATAATACTGCTCCTATGTACAAGAATATAACTACTATAATACTGCTCCTATGTACAAGAATATATCTACTATAATACTGACCCTATGTACAAGAATATATCTACTATAATACCACTCCTATGTACAAAAATATAACTACTATAATACTGCTCCTATGTACAAGAATATATCTACTATAATACTGACCCTATGTACAAGAATATATCTACTATAATACCACTCCTATGTACAAGAATATAACTACTATAATACTGCTCCTATGTACAAGAATATAACTACTATAATACTGCTCCTATGTACAAGAATATAACTACTATAATACTGCTCCTATGTACAAGAATATAACTACTATAATACTGCTCCTCTGTACAAGAATATAACTACTATAATACTGACCCTATGTACAAGAATATAACTACTATAATACTGACCCTATGTACAAGAATATATCTACTATAATACTGCTCCTATGTACAAGAATATAACTACTATAATACTGCCCCTATGTACAAGAATATATCTACTATAATACTGCTCCTATGTACAAGAATATAACTACTATAATACTGCTCCTATGTACAAGAATATATCTACTATAATACTGACCCTATGTACAAGAATATATCTACTATAATACTGTCCCTATGAACAAGAATATAACTACTATAATACTGACCCTATGTACAAGAATATAACTACTATGATACTGCCCCTATGTACAAGAATATAACTACTATAATACTGCCCCCATGTACAAGAATATAACTACTATAATTCTGCTCCTATGTACAAGAATATAACTACTATAATACTGCTCCTCTGTACAAGAATATAACTACTATAATACTGACCCTATGTACAAGAATATAACTACTATAATACTGACCCTATGTACAAGAATATATCTACTATAATACTGCTCCTATGTACAAGAATATAACTACTATAATACTGCCCCTATGTACAAGAATATATCTACTATAATACTGCTCCTATGTACAAGAATATAACTACTATAATACTGCTCCTATGTACAAGAATATATCTACTATAATACTGACCCTATGTACAAGAATATATCTACTATAATACTGTCCCTATGTACAAGAATATAACTACTATAATACTGCTCCTATGTACAAGAATATAACTACTATAATACTGCCCCCCATGTACAAGAATATAACTACTATAATTCTGCTCCTATGTACAAGAATATAACTACTATAATACTGCTCCTATATACAAGAATATAACTACTATAATACTGACCCTATGTACAAGAATATAACTACTATAATACTGCCCCCTATGTACAAGAATATAACTACTATAATACTGCCCCTATGTACAAGAATATAACTACTATAATACTGCCCCCCATGTACAAGAATATAACTACTATAATTCTGCTCCTATGTACAAGAATATAACTACTATAATACTGCTCCTATGTACAAGAATATAACTACTATAATACTGTCCCTATGTACAAGAATATAACTACTATGATACTGCCCCTATATACAAGAATATAACTACTATAATACTGACCCTATGTACAAGAATATAACTACTATAATACTGACCCTATGTACAAGAATATAACTACTATGATACTGCCCCTATGTACAAGAATATAACTACTATAATACTGCCCCCATGTACAAGAATATAACTACTATAATTCTGCTCCTATGTACAAGAATATAACTACTATAATACTGCTCCTCTGTACAAGAATATAACTACTATAATACTGACCCTATGTACAAGAATATAACTACTATAATACTGACCCTATGTACAAGAATATATCTACTATAATACTGCTCCTATGTACAAGAATATAACTACTATAATACTGCCCCTATGTACAAGAATATATCTACTATAATACTGCTCCTATGTACAAGAATATAACTACTATAATACTGCTCCTATGTACAAGAATATATCTACTATAATACTGACCCTATGTACAAGAATATATCTACTATAATACTGTCCCTATGTACAAGAATATAACTACTATAATACTGCTCCTATGTACAAGAATATAACTACTATAATACTGCCCCCCATGTACAAGAATATAACTACTATAATTCTGCTCCTATGTACAAGAATATAACTACTATAATACTGCTCCTATATACAAGAATATAACTACTATAATACTGACCCTATGTACAAGAATATAACTACTATAATACTGCCCCCTATGTACAAGAATATAACTACTATAATACTGCCCCTATGTACAAGAATATAACTACTATAATACTGCCCCCCATGTACAAGAATATAACTACTATAATTCTGCTCCTATGTACAAGAATATAACTACTATAATACTGCTCCTATGTACAAGAATATAACTACTATAATACTGTCCCTATGTACAAGAATATAACTACTATGATACTGCCCCTATATACAAGAATATAACTACTATAATACTGACCCTATGTACAAGAATATAACTACTATAATACTGACCCTATGTACAAGAATATAACTACTATGATACTGCCCCTATGTACAAGAATATAACTACTATAATACTGCCCCCATGTACAAGAATATAACTACTATAATTCTGCTCCTATGTACAAGAATATAACTACTATAATACTGCTCCTCTGTACAAGAATATAACTACTATAATACTGACCCTATGTACAAGAATATAACTACTATAATACTGACCCTATGTACAAGAATATATCTACTATAATACTGCTCCTATGTACAAGAATATAACTACTATAATACTGCCCCTATGTACAAGAATATATCTACTATAATACTGCTCCTATGTACAAGAATATAACTACTATAATACTGCTCCTATGTACAAGAATATATCTACTATAATACTGACCCTATGTACAAGAATATATCTACTATAATACTGTCCCTATGTACAAGAATATAACTACTATAATACTGCTCCTATGTACAAGAATATAACTACTATAATACTGCCCCCCATGTACAAGAATATAACTACTATAATTCTGCTCCTATGTACAAGAATATAACTACTATAATACTGCTCCTATATACAAGAATATAACTACTATAATACTGACCCTATGTACAAGAATATAACTACTATAATACTGCCCCCTATGTACAAGAATATAACTACTATAATACTGCCCCTATGTACAAGAATATAACTACTATAATACTGCCCCCCATGTACAAGAATATAACTACTATAATTCTGCTCCTATGTACAAGAATATAACTACTATAATACTGCTCCTATATACAAGAATATAACTACTATAATACTGACCCTATGTACAAGAATATAACTACTATAATACTGCCCCTATGTACATGAATATAACTACTATAATACTGCCCCTATGTACAAGAATATAACTACTATAATACTGACCCTATGTACAAGAACATAACTACTATAATACTGCTCCTATGTACAAGAATATAACTACTATAATACTGCTCCTATGTACAAGAATATAACTACTATAATACTGACCCTATGTACAAGAATATAACTACTATAATACTGCTCCTATGTAAACGAATATATCTACTATAATACTGCTCCTATGTACAAGAATATAACTACTATAATACTGCTCCTATGTACAAGAATATAACTACTATAATACTGCTCCTCTGTACAAGAATATAACTACTATAATACTGACCCTATGTACAAGAATATAACTACTATAATACTGACCCTATGTACAAGAATATATCTACTATAATACTGCTCCTATGTACAAGAATATAACTACTATAATACTGCCCCTATGTACAAGAATATATCTACTATAATACTGCTCCTATGTACAAGAATATAACTACTATAATACTGCTCCTATGTACAAGAATATATCTACTATAATACTGACCCTATGTACAAGAATATATCTACTATAATACTGTCCCTATGTACAAGAATATAACTACTATAATACTGACCCTATGTACAAGAATATAACTACTATGATACTGCCCCTATGTACAAGAATATAACTACTATAATACTGCCCCCATGTACAAGAATATAACTACTATAATTCTGCTCCTATGTACAAGAATATAACTACTATAATACTGCTCCTCTGTACAAGAATATAACTACTATAATACTGACCCTATGTACAAGAATATAACTACTATAATACTGACCCTATGTACAAGAATATATCTACTATAATACTGCCCCTATGTACAAGAATATAACTACTATAATACTGCCCCTATGTACAAGAATATATCTACTATAATACTGCTCCTATGTACAAGAATATAACTACTATAATACTGCTCCTATGTACAAGAATATATCTACTATAATACTGACCCTATGTACAAGAATATATCTACTATAATACTGTCCCTATGTACAAGAATATAACTACTATAATACTGCTCCTATGTACAAGAATATAACTACTATAATACTGCCCCCCATGTACAAGAATATAACTACTATAATTCTGCTCCTATGTACAAGAATATAACTACTATAATACTGCTCCTATATACAAGAATATAACTACTATAATACTGACCCTATGTACAAGAATATAACTACTATAATACTGCCCCCTATGTACAAGAATATAACTACTATAATACTGCCCCTATGTACAAGAATATAACTACTATAATACTGCCCCCCATGTACAAGAATATAACTACTATAATTCTGCTCCTATGTACAAGAATATAACTACTATAATACTGCTCCTATGTACAAGAATATAACTACTATAATACTGTCCCTATGTACAAGAATATAACTACTATGATACTGCCCCTATATACAAGAATATAACTACTATAATACTGACCCTATGTACAAGAATATAACTACTATAATACTGACCCTATGTACAAGAATATAACTACTATGATACTGCCCCTATGTACAAGAATATAACTACTATAATACTGCCCCCATGTACAAGAATATAACTACTATAATTCTGCTCCTATGTACAAGAATATAACTACTATAATACTGCTCCTCTGTACAAGAATATAACTACTATAATACTGACCCTATGTACAAGAATATAACTACTATAATACTGACCCTATGTACAAGAATATATCTACTATAATACTGCTCCTATGTACAAGAATATAACTACTATAATTCTGCTCCTATGTACAAGAATATAACTACTATAATACTGCTCCTATGTACAAGAATATAACTACTATAATACTGCCCCTATGTACAAGAATATAACTACTATGATACTGCCCCTATATACAAGAATATAACTACTATAATACTGACCCTATGTACAAGAATATAACTACTATAATACTGACCCTATGTACAAGAATATAACTACTATGATACTGCCCCTATGTACAAGAATATAACTACTATAATACTGCCCCCATGTACAAGAATATAACTACTATAATTCTGCTCCTATGTACAAGAATATAACTACTATAATACTGCTCCTATGTACAAGAATATAACTACTATAATACTGCCCCCCATGTACAAGAATATAACTACTATAATTCTGCTCCTATGTACAAGAATATAACTACTATAATACTGCTCCTATATACAAGAATATAACTACTATAATACTGACCCTATGTACAAGAATATAACTACTATAATACTGCCCCCTATGTACAAGAATATAACTACTATAATACTGCCCCTATGTACAAGAATATAACTACTATAATACTGCCCCCCATGTACAAGAATATAACTACTATAATTCTGCTCCTATGTACAAGAATATAACTACTATAATACTGCTCCTATATACAAGAATATAACTACTATAATACTGACCCTATGTACAAGAATATAACTACTATAATACTGCCCCCTATGTACAAGAATATAACTACTATAATACTGCCCCTATGTACATGAATATAACTACTATAATACTGCCCCTATGTACAAGAATATAACTACTATAATACTGCCCCTATATACAAGAATATAACTACTATAATACTGCCCCTATGTACAAGAATATAACTACTATAATACTGACCCTATGTACAAGAACATAACTACTATAATACTGCTCCTATGTACAAGAATATAACTACTATAATACTGCTCCTATGTACAAGAATATAACTACTATAATACTGACCCTATGTACAAGAATATAACTACTATAATACTGCTCCTATGTAAAAGAATATATCTACTATAATACTGCTCCTATGTACAAGAATATAACTACTATAATACTGCTCCTATGTACAAGAATATAACTACTATAATACTGCTCCTCTGTACAAGAATATAACTACTATAATACTGACCCTATGTACAAGAATATAACTACTATAATACTGCTCCTATGTACAAGAATATAACTACTATAATACTGCTCCTATGTACAAGAATATAACTACTATAATACTGCCCCTATGTACAAGAATATAACTACTATGATACTGCCCCTATATACAAGAATATAACTACTATAATACTGACCCTATGTACAAGAATATAACTACTATAATACTGACCCTATGTACAAGAATATAACTACTATGATACTGCCCCTATGTACAAGAATATAACTACTATAATACTGCCCCCATGTACAAGAATATAACTACTATAATTCTGCTCCTATGTACAAGAATATAACTACTATAATTCTGCCCCTATGTACAAGAATATAACTACTATGATACTGCCCCTATATACAAGAATATAACTACTATAATACTGACCCTATGTACAAGAATATAACTACTATAATACTGACCCTATGTACAAGAATATAACTACTATGATACTGCCCCTATGTACAAGAATATAACTACTATAATACTGCCCCCCATGTACAAGAATATAACTACTATAATTCTGCTCCTATGTACAAGAATATAACTACTATAATACTGCCCCTATATACAAGAATATAACTACTATAATACTGACCCTATGTACAAGAATATAACTACTATAATACTGCCCCCTATGTACAAGAATATAACTACTATAATACTGCCCCTATGTACATGAATATAACTACTATAATACTGCCCCTATGTACAAGAATATAACTACTATAATACTGCCCCTATATAAAAGAATATAACTACTATAATACTGCCCCTATGTACAAGAATATAACTACTATAATACTGACCCTATGTACAAGAACATAACTACTATAATACTGCTCCTCTGTACAAGAATATATCTACTATAATACTGCTCCTATGTACAAGAATATAACTACTATAATACTGCTCCTATGTACAAGAATATAACTACTATAATACTGACCCTATGTACAAGAATATAACTACTATAATACTGCTCCTATGTAAAAGAATATATCTACTATAATACTGCTCCTATGTACAAGAATATAACTACTATAATACTGCTCCTATGTACAAGAATATAACTACTATAATACTGCTCCTCTGTACAAGAATATAACTACTATAATACTGACCCTATGTACAAGAATATAACTACTATAATACTGCTCCTATGTACAAGAATATAACTACTATAATACTGCTCCTATGTACAAGAATATATCTACTATAATACTGACCCTATGTACAAGAATATATCTACTATAATACCACTCCTATGTACAAAAATATAACTACTATAATACTGCTCCTATGTACAAGAATATATCTACTATAATACTGACCCTATGTACAAGAATATATCTACTATAATACCACTCCTATGTACAAGAATATAACTACTATAATACTGCTCCTATGTACAAGAATATAACTACTATAATACTGCTCCTATGTACAAGAATATAACTACTATAATACTGCTCCTATGTACAAGAATATAACTACTATAATACTGCTCCTCTGTACAAGAATATAACTACTATAATACTGACCCTATGTACAAGAATATAACTACTATAATACTGACCCTATGTACAAGAATATATCTACTATAATACTGCTCCTATGTACAAGAATATAACTACTATAATACTGCCCCTATGTACAAGAATATAACTACTATAATACTGCCCCTATGTACAAGAATATAACTACTATAATACTGACCCTATGTACAAGAACATAACTACTATAATACTGCTCCTATGTACAAGAATATAACTACTATAATACTGCTCCTATGTACAAGAATATAACTACTATAATACTGACCCTATGTACAAGAATATAACTACTATAATACTGCTCCTATGTAAAAGAATATATCTACTATAATACTGCTCCTATGTACAAGAATATAACTACTATAATACTGCTCCTATGTACAAGAATATAACTACTATAATACTGCTCCTCTGTACAAGAATATAACTACTATAATACTGACCCTATGTACAAGAATATAACTACTATAATACTGCTCCTATGTACAAGAATATAACTACTATAATACTGCTCCTATGTACAAGAATATAACTACTATAATACTGCCCCTATGTACAAGAATATAACTACTATGATACTGCCCCTATATACAAGAATATAACTACTATAATACTGACCCTATGTACAAGAATATAACTACTATAATACTGACCCTATGTACAAGAATATAACTACTATGATACTGCCCCTATGTACAAGAATATAACTACTATAATACTGCCCCCATGTACAAGAATATAACTACTATAATTCTGCTCCTATGTACAAGAATATAACTACTATAATTCTGCCCCTATGTACAAGAATATAACTACTATGATACTGCCCCTATATACAAGAATATAACTACTATAATACTGACCCTATGTACAAGAATATAACTACTATAATACTGACCCTATGTACAAGAATATAACTACTATGATACTGCCCCTATGTACAAGAATATAACTACTATAATACTGCCCCCCATGTACAAGAATATAACTACTATAATTCTGCTCCTATGTACAAGAATATAACTACTATAATACTGCCCCTATATACAAGAATATAACTACTATAATACTGACCCTATGTACAAGAATATAACTACTATAATACTGCCCCCTATGTACAAGAATATAACTACTATAATACTGCCCCTATGTACATGAATATAACTACTATAATACTGCCCCTATGTACAAGAATATAACTACTATAATACTGCCCCTATATAAAAGAATATAACTACTATAATACTGCCCCTATGTACAAGAATATAACTACTATAATACTGACCCTATGTACAAGAACATAACTACTATAATACTGCTCCTCTGTACAAGAATATATCTACTATAATACTGCTCCTATGTACAAGAATATAACTACTATAATACTGCTCCTATGTACAAGAATATAACTACTATAATACTGACCCTATGTACAAGAATATAACTACTATAATACTGCTCCTATGTAAAAGAATATATCTACTATAATACTGCTCCTATGTACAAGAATATAACTACTATAATACTGCTCCTATGTACAAGAATATAACTACTATAATACTGCTCCTCTGTACAAGAATATAACTACTATAATACTGACCCTATGTACAAGAATATAACTACTATAATACTGCTCCTATGTACAAGAATATAACTACTATAATACTGCTCCTATGTACAAGAATATAACTACTATAATACTGCTCCTATGTACAAGAATATATCTACTATAATACTGACCCTATGTACAAGAATATATCTACTATAATACCACTCCTATGTACAAGAATATATCTACTATAATACTGACCCTATGTACAAGAATATATCTACTATAATACCACTCCTATGTACAAGAATATAACTACTATAATACTGCTCCTATGTACAAGAATATAACTACTATAATACTGCTCCTATGTACAAGAATATAACTACTATAATACTGCTCCTATGTACAAGAATATAACTACTATAATACTGCTCCTCTGTACAAGAATATAACTACTATAATACTGACCCTATGTACAAGAATATAACTACTATAATACTGACCCTATGTACAAGAATATATCTACTATAATACTGCTCCTATGTACAAGAATATAACTACTATAATACTGCCCCTATGTACAAGAATATATCTACTATAATACTGCTCCTATGTACAAGAATATAACTACTATAATACTGCTCCTATGTACAAGAATATATCTACTATAATACTGACCCTATGTACAAGAATATATCTACTATAATACTGTCCCTATGTACAAGAATATAACTACTATAATACTGACCCTATGTACAAGAATATAACTACTATGATACTGCCCCTATGTACAAGAATATAACTACTATAATACTGCCCCCATGTACAAGAATATAACTACTATAATTCTGCTCCTATGTACAAGAATATAACTACTATAATACTGCTCCTCTGTACAAGAATATAACTACTATAATACTGACCCTATGTACAAGAATATAACTACTATAATACTGACCCTATGTACAAGAATATATCTACTATAATACTGCTCCTATGTACAAGAATATAACTACTATAATACTGCCCCTATGTACAAGAATATATCTACTATAATACTGCTCCTATGTACAAGAATATAACTACTATAATACTGCTCCTATGTACAAGAATATATCTACTATAATACTGACCCTATGTACAAGAATATATCTACTATAATACTGTCCCTATGTACAAGAATATAACTACTATAATACTGCTCCTATGTACAAGAATATAACTACTATAATACTGCCCCCCATGTACAAGAATATAACTACTATAATTCTGCTCCTATGTACAAGAATATAACTACTATAATACTGCTCCTATATACAAGAATATAACTACTATAATACTGACCCTATGTACAAGAATATAACTACTATAATACTGCCCCCTATGTACAAGAATATAACTACTATAATACTGCCCCTATGTACAAGAATATAACTACTATAATACTGCCCCCCATGTACAAGAATATAACTACTATAATTCTGCTCCTATGTACAAGAATATAACTACTATAATACTGCTCCTATGTACAAGAATATAACTACTATAATACTGTCCCTATGTACAAGAATATAACTACTATGATACTGCCCCTATATACAAGAATATAACTACTATAATACTGACCCTATGTACAAGAATATAACTACTATAATACTGACCCTATGTACAAGAATATAACTACTATGATACTGCCCCTATGTACAAGAATATAACTACTATAATACTGCCCCCATGTACAAGAATATAACTACTATAATTCTGCTCCTATGTACAAGAATATAACTACTATAATACTGCTCCTCTGTACAAGAATATAACTACTATAATACTGACCCTATGTACAAGAATATAACTACTATAATACTGACCCTATGTACAAGAATATATCTACTATAATACTGCTCCTATGTACAAGAATATAACTACTATAATACTGCCCCTATGTACAAGAATATATCTACTATAATACTGCTCCTATGTACAAGAATATAACTACTATAATACTGCTCCTATGTACAAGAATATATCTACTATAATACTGACCCTATGTACAAGAATATATCTACTATAATACTGTCCCTATGTACAAGAATATAACTACTATAATACTGCTCCTATGTACAAGAATATAACTACTATAATACTGCCCCCCATGTACAAGAATATAACTACTATAATTCTGCTCCTATGTACAAGAATATAACTACTATAATACTGCTCCTATATACAAGAATATAACTACTATAATACTGACCCTATGTACAAGAATATAACTACTATAATACTGCCCCCTATGTACAAGAATATAACTACTATAATACTGCCCCTATGTACAAGAATATAACTACTATAATACTGCCCCCCATGTACAAGAATATAACTACTATAATTCTGCTCCTATGTACAAGAATATAACTACTATAATACTGCTCCTATGTACAAGAATATAACTACTATAATACTGTCCCTATGTACAAGAATATAACTACTATGATACTGCCCCTATATACAAGAATATAACTACTATAATACTGACCCTATGTACAAGAATATAACTACTATAATACTGACCCTATGTACAAGAATATAACTACTATGATACTGCCCCTATGTACAAGAATATAACTACTATAATACTGCCCCCATGTACAAGAATATAACTACTATAATTCTGCTCCTATGTACAAGAATATAACTACTATAATACTGCTCCTCTGTACAAGAATATAACTACTATAATACTGACCCTATGTACAAGAATATAACTACTATAATACTGACCCTATGTACAAGAATATATCTACTATAATACTGCTCCTATGTACAAGAATATAACTACTATAATACTGCCCCTATGTACAAGAATATATCTACTATAATACTGCTCCTATGTACAAGAATATAACTACTATAATACTGCTCCTATGTACAAGAATATATCTACTATAATACTGACCCTATGTACAAGAATATATCTACTATAATACTGTCCCTATGTACAAGAATATAACTACTATAATACTGCTCCTATGTACAAGAATATAACTACTATAATACTGCCCCCCATGTACAAGAATATAACTACTATAATTCTGCTCCTATGTACAAGAATATAACTACTATAATACTGCTCCTATATACAAGAATATAACTACTATAATACTGACCCTATGTACAAGAATATAACTACTATAATACTGCCCCCTATGTACAAGAATATAACTACTATAATACTGCCCCTATGTACAAGAATATAACTACTATAATACTGCCCCCCATGTACAAGAATATAACTACTATAATTCTGCTCCTATGTACAAGAATATAACTACTATAATACTGCTCCTATATACAAGAATATAACTACTATAATACTGACCCTATGTACAAGAATATAACTACTATAATACTGCCCCTATGTACATGAATATAACTACTATAATACTGCCCCTATGTACAAGAATATAACTACTATAATACTGACCCTATGTACAAGAACATAACTACTATAATACTGCTCCTATGTACAAGAATATAACTACTATAATACTGCTCCTATGTACAAGAATATAACTACTATAATACTGACCCTATGTACAAGAATATAACTACTATAATACTGCTCCTATGTAAAAGAATATATCTACTATAATACTGCTCCTATGTACAAGAATATAACTACTATAATACTGCTCCTATGTACAAGAATATAACTACTATAATACTGCTCCTCTGTACAAGAATATAACTACTATAATACTGACCCTATGTACAAGAATATAACTACTATAATACTGCTCCTATGTACAAGAATATAACTACTATAATACTGCTCCTATGTACAAGAATATAACTACTATAATACTGCCCCTATGTACAAGAATATAACTACTATGATACTGCCCCTATATACAAGAATATAACTACTATAATACTGACCCTATGTACAAGAATATAACTACTATAATACTGACCCTATGTACAAGAATATAACTACTATGATACTGCCCCTATGTACAAGAATATAACTACTATAATACTGCCCCCATGTACAAGAATATAACTACTATAATTCTGCTCCTATGTACAAGAATATAACTACTATAATACTGCCCCTATGTACAAGAATATAACTACTATGATACTGCCCCTATATACAAGAATATAACTACTATAATACTGACCCTATGTACAAGAATATAACTACTATAATACTGACCCTATGTACAAGAATATAACTACTATGATACTGCCCCTATGTACAAGAATATAACTACTATAATACTGCCCCCCATGTACAAGAATATAACTACTATAATTCTGCTCCTATGTACAAGAATATAACTACTATAATACTGCCCCTATATACAAGAATATAACTACTATAATACTGACCCTATGTACAAGAATATAACTACTATAATACTGCCCCCTATGTACAAGAATATAACTACTATAATACTGCCCCTATGTACATGAATATAACTACTATAATACTGCCCCTATGTACAAGAATATAACTACTATAATACTGCCCCTATATACAAGAATATAACTACTATAATACTGCCCCTATGTACAAGAATATAACTACTATAATACTGACCCTATGTACAAGAACATAACTACTATAATACAGCTCCTCTGTACAAGAATATATCTACTATAATACTGCTCCTATGTACAAGAATATAACTACTATAATACTGCTCCTATGTACAAGAATATAACTACTATAATACTGACCCTATGTACAAGAATATAACTACTATAATACTGCTCCTATGTAAAAGAATATATCTACTATAATACTGCTCCTATGTACAAGAATATAACTACTATAATACTGCTCCTATGTACAAGAATATAACTACTATAATACTGCTCCTCTGTACAAGAATATAACTACTATAATACTGACCCTATGTACAAGAATATAACTACTATAATACTGCTCCTATGTACAAGAATATAACTACTGTAATACTGCTCCTATGTACAAGAATATATCTACTATAATACTGACCCTATGTACAAGAATATATCTACTATAATACCACTCCTATGTACAAAAATATAACTACTATAATACTGCTCCTATGTACAAGAATATATCTACTATAATACTGACCCTATGTACAAGAATATATCTACTATAATACCACTCCTATGTACAAGAATATAACTACTATAATACTGCTCCTATGTACAAGAATATAACTACTATAATACTGCTCCTATGTACAAGAATATAACTACTATAATACTGCTCCTATGTACAAGAATATAACTACTATAATACTGCTCCTCTGTACAAGAATATAACTACTATAATACTGACCCTATGTACAAGAATATAACTACTATAATACTGACCCTATGTACAAGAATATATCTACTATAATACTGCTCCTATGTACAAGAATATAACTACTATAATACTGCCCCTATGTACAAGAATATATCTACTATAATACTGCTCCTATGTACAAGAATATAACTACTATAATACTGCTCCTATGTACAAGAATATATCTACTATAATACTGACCCTATGTACAAGAATATATCTACTATAATACTGTCCCTATGTACAAGAATATAACTACTATAATTCTGCTCCTATGTACAAGAATATAACTACTATAATACTGCTCCTATGTACAAGAATATAACTACTATAATACTGTCCCTATGTACAAGAATATAACTACTATGATACTGCCCCTATATACAAGAATATAACTACTATAATACTGACCCTATGTACAAGAATATAACTACTATAATACTGACCCTATGTACAAGAATATAACTACTATGATACTGCCCCTATGTACAAGAATATAACTACTATAATACTGCCCCCATGTACAAGAATATAACTACTATAATTCTGCTCCTATGTACAAGAATATAACTACTATAATACTGCTCCTCTGTACAAGAATATAACTACTATAATACTGACCCTATGTACAAGAATATAACTACTATAATACTGACCCTATGTACAAGAATATATCTACTATAATACTGCTCCTATGTACAAGAATATAACTACTATAATACTGCCCCTATGTACAAGAATATATCTACTATAATACTGCTCCTATGTACAAGAATATAACTACTATAATACTGCTCCTATGTACAAGAATATATCTACTATAATACTGACCCTATGTACAAGAATATATCTACTATAATACTGTCCCTATGTACAAGAATATAACTACTATAATTCTGCTCCTATGTACAAGAATATAACTACTATAATACTGCTCCTATGTACAAGAATATAACTACTATAATACTGTCCCTATGTACAAGAATATAACTACTATGATACTGCCCCTATATACAAGAATATAACTACTATAATACTGACCCTATGTACAAGAATATAACTACTATAATACTGACCCTATGTACAAGAATATAACTACTATGATACTGCCCCTATGTACAAGAATATAACTACTATAATACTGCCCCCATGTACAAGAATATAACTACTATAATTCTGCTCCTATGTACAAGAATATAACTACTATAATACTGACCCTATGTACAAGAATATAACTACTATGATACTGCCCCTATGTACAAGAATATAACTACTATAATACTGCCCCCCATGTACAAGAATATAACTACTATAATTCTGCTCCTATGTACAAGAATATAACTACTATAATACTGCCCCTATATACAAGAATATAACTACTATAATACTGCCCCTATGTACAAGAATATAACTACTATAATACTGCCCCTATGTACATGAATATAACTACTATAATACTGCCCCTATGTACAAGAATATAACTACTATAATACTGCCCCTATATACAAGAATATAACTACTATAATACTGCCCCTATGTACAAGAATATAACTACTATAATACTGCCCATATATACAAGAATATAACTACTATAATACTGCTCCTATGTACAAGAGTATAACTGCTATAATACTGCTCCTATGTACAAGAGTATAACTGCTATAATACTGCTCCTATGTACAAGAATATAACTGCTATAATACTGCTCCTATATACAAGAATATAACTACTATAATACTGCCCCTATGTAGAAGAATATAACTACTATAATACTGCCCATATATACAAGAATATAACTACTATGATACTGCCCCTATGTACAAGAATATAACTACTATAATACTGCCCCCATGTACAAGAATATAACTACTATAATTCTGCTCCTATGTACAAGAATATAACTACTATAATACTGCCCCTATATACAAGAATATAACTACTATAATACTGCCCCTATGTACAAGAATATAACTACTATAATACTGCCCATATATACAAGAATATAACTACTATAATACTGCCCCTATGTAAATGAATATAATTATCATAATACTGCCCTTATGTACAATAATAATAATAATAATAATCTTTATTTATATAGCGCCAACATATTCCGCAGCGCTTTACAGTTTAACAGTTTCAAACACAACAGTCATAGGTAAAAATGTTAACAATACAGTAATAAAGCAAAATAAGACAAAATAAGCCGCCCCTGCTCGTGAGAGCTTACAATCTACAATGAGGTGGGGGAGATACAAAGCACAGGTGTGTATTTACAATGATGTATTTACATTGATGGTCCAGCCATCTTCAGGGGGTGGGGGATAGATGGAGATAGTGAATGGGCTACACACACACAAACATAAAATGAGTTTGATTAGGGAATGTGATAAGCCGCTCTGAACAAATGTGTTTTGAGCGAGCGCCTAAAACTATGCAAATTGTGGATGGTCCTAATATCTTGGGGTAGAGCATTCCAGAGGATTGGCGCAGCGCGGGAGAAGTCTTGGAGTCAGGAGTGGGAGGTACGGATTAGTGCAGAGGTTAGTCGAAAGTCATTTGCAGAGCGCAGTGGTCGGGTAGGCCGATAGACAGAAATGAGGGAGGAGATGTAAGGGGGTGCCGCACTGTGGAGAGCTTTGTGGGTGAGAACAAGTATTTTAAATTGGATCCTATAATGAATGGGCAGCCAGTGTAACGACTGGCAAAGAGCGGACGCGTCCGAGTAACGATTAGCCAGATGGACGACCCTGGCTGCTGCATTAAGGATGGACTGGAGAGGGGAAAGTCACATGAGGGGGAGGCCAATTAATAGAGAATTGCAGTAGTCCAGGCAGGAGTGGATTAGGGCAACAGTGAGAGTTTTTGTTGTCTCCATGGTGAGAAAAGGGCGGATTCTAGAGATGTACAAGAATATAACTACTAAAATACTGGTCCTATATACAAGAATATCTCTGCTATAATACCGCTCCTATGTACAAGAATATAACTACTATAATACTGCCCCCTATGTACAAGAATATAACTACTGTAATACTGCCCCTATGTACAAGAATATAACTACTATAATACTGCTCCTATGTACAAGAATATAACTGCTATAATACTGCCCCTATATACAAGAATATAACTACTATAATACTGCCCCTATGTACATGAATATAACTACTATAATACTGCTCCTATGTACATGAATATAACTACTATATACTCCCCTATGTACATGAATATCATTATCATAATACTGCCCCTTTGTACATGAATATCATTATCATAATACTGCCCCTATGTACAAGAATATAACTACTATAATACTGCCCCTACGTACAAGAATATAACTATTATAATACTGCTCCCATGTACAAGAATATAACTACTATAATACTGCTCCTATGTACAAGAATATATCTACCATAATACTGCCCCTATGTACAAGAATATAACTATTATAATACTGCTCCCATGTACAAGAATATAACTACTATAATACTGCTCCTATGTACAAGAATATAACTATTATAATACTGCTCCCATGTACAAGAATATAACTACTATAATACTGCCCCTATATACAAGAATATAACTACTATAATACTGCACCTATGTACAAGAATATAATTACTATAATACTGCTCCTATGTACAAGAATATAATTACTATAATACTGCTCCTATGTACAAAAATATAACTACTATAATGCTGCCCCTATGTACAAGATTATAACTACTATAATACTGCCCCTATGTAAATGAATATAATTATCATAATACTGCCCCTCTGTACAAGAATATAACTACTATAATACTGTACCTATGTACAAGAATATAACTGCTATAATGCTGCTCCTATGTAGAAGAATATAACTACTATAATACTGCTCCTATGCGCAAGAATATAACTACTATAATACTGCTCCTATGTACAAGAATATAACTACTATAATACTGCTCCTATGTACAAGAATATAACTACTATAATACTGCCCCTCTGTACAAGAATATAACTACTATAATACTGCACCTATGTACAAGAATATAACTACTATAATACTGCACCTATGTACAAGAATATAACTACTATAATACTGCTCCTATGTACAAGAATATAACTACTATAATACTGCTCCTATGTACAAGAATATAACTACTATAATACTGCCCCTATGTACAAGAATATAATTACTATAATACTGCTCCTATGTACAAGAATATAACTGCTATAATACTGCCCCTATGTACAAGAATATAACTACTATAATACTGCTCCTATGTACAAGAATATAACTACAATAATACTGCCCTATGTACAAGAATATAACTACTATAATACTGCTCCTATGTACAAGAATATAACTACTATAATACTGCCCCATGGACAATAATATAACTACTACAATACTGCTCCTATGTACAAGAATATAACTACTATAATACTGCACCTATGTACAAGAATATAACTACTATAATACTGCTCCTATGTACAAGAATATAACTACAATAATACTGCCCTATGTACAAGAATATAACTACTATAATACTGCTCCTATGTACAAGAATATAACTACTATAATACTGCCCCATGGACAATAATATAACTGCTATGATACTGCCCCAATGTAGAAGAACTCACAGATGGAAGCTCTTATAATGATAGATTTTGTAAGTGTGAGTGGATGAATCACATTACTGGAACATTCTAGGGTAAAATGATGTTATTTTTGGTCTCCAGAAGAATTTTTTTTTATATAGCAAAATTCTTAAGATATTAAACATTTACATTTGAGAATGTGATTTATCTCTGTTCTAAACGCAACAGTTCAAGATTTTGTCCTTGGTCCAAGAACATGAGATTGAATTGTGATGAGGGGTAAAAGTAAACACCATAATGGTCAATGACACAATCCACAGAGAACTCACAGCAGAAAGATAAAGACTAAAGAACTTCTTTCCATAGAAAAACATGTTCGTCACCAGAGCTTCTTACTGTATCATTACAATGAACAATGAAACAAAGACTTTAAGCCCATTGTGAAGTCTATTAAATTGTTCATGGCACGTCTCTAAATACCAAAATGTAAAAATTATTATACTTATTAATTTCTTTTTGCCACAGATAATTTTCTCTTTTCTTCATAAAGTGAAAGGGCACCTCCAAATAAAACATTTTAAAGGGAATCTGTCAGTAAGATCGACCTTCCCAAGCCTTCTATACATACAGGGTGGACCCTTTATAAAGTTGCATTAAAAAATGGCCGACTTCAAAATGGCCGCCATGGTCACCGCTCATCTTGAAAAGTTTTCCCCCTCTCACATTCTAATGTGCCACAAACAGGAAGTTGATATCACTAACTATTCCTATTTTATTTAGGTGTATCCATAGAATTGGCCCTCCCTGTATATAAGCAGCAGTGGGATTCAGGGGGTTCTCTCCGGTTTGGTGAAACCGCTTGTTAAAATAGCAGTCGGTTCCCCAAACTGAGAAGAACTCAAGCCCTGATTCCATTCCCTGGTCTGCAGTTTGCAAGTGAATGTGCGTCATTCAGTTGAAATATATTGCAGTACAGAAAGACCATCGTCTTCCTGCACTGCAATAGTTAACAGCCGCCAGCCAATCAGAGACTGGCAGCTGATGTCAGTGCGCACGTGGCCTGTGTATGATGACGTCACTGCCATGTGCTGGCCAGTCCACGCTGCATATGAAGAAGGAAGAAGGGCAGATAAGAAGGAACATATTTTTTTTTATCTGAAAAGCCGCAATATTGGGACTGACATATGGGAACCAGGATGGAGATATATGGGGCCAGGATGGAGATATATGGGGACCATGATGGAGACATGTGGGGACCAGGATGGAAACATATGGGGATCAGGATGGAGACATGTGGGGACCAGGATGGAGACATATGAGGGCCAGGATGGAGACATATGGGGACCATGATGGAGACATGTGGGGACCAGGATGGAAACATATGGGGATCAGGATGGAGACATATGGTAAACAGGATGGAGACATGTGGGGCCAAGATGAAGACATATGGGGATCAGGATGGAAACATATGGGGATCAGGATGGAAACATATGAGGGCCAGGATGGAGACATATGAGGGCCAGGATGGAGACATATGGTAACCAGGATAGAGACATGTGGGGACCAGGATGAAGACATATGGGGACCAGGATGGTGACATATGAGGGCCAGGATGGAGACATATGGGGACCAGGATGGAGACATGGGCCAGGATGAAGACATATGGGGACCAGGATGAAGACATATGGGGACCATGATGGAGACATGTGGGGACCAGGATGGAGACATATGAGGGCCAGGATGGAGACATATGGTAACCAGGATGGAGACATATGGGGACCATGATGGAGACATGTGGGGACCAGGATGGAGACATATGAGGGCCAGGATGGAGACATATGGGGACCAGGATGGAGACATGGGCCAGGATGAAGACATATGGGGACCAGGATGAAGACATATGGGGACCAGGATGGAAACATTTGGGGATCAGGATGGAGACATATGGGGACCATGATGGAGACATGTGGGGATCAGGATGGAAACATATGAGGGCCAGGATGGAGACATATGGGGACCAGGATGGAGACATGGGCCAGGATGAAGACATATGGGGACCAGGATGAAGACATATGGGGACCAGGATGGAAACATATGGGGATCAGGATGGAAACATATGAGGGCCAGGATGGAGATATATGGGGCCAGGATGGAGACATGTGGGGACCAGGATGGAGACATATGGGGACCAGGATGGAAACATATGAGGGCCAGGATGGAGACATATGGTAACCAGGATGGAGACATGTGGGGACCAGGATGAAGACATATAGGGCCAGGATGGGGACATGTGGGGACAAGGATGGTGACATATGGGGATCAGGATGGAGACATATGGGGCCAGGATGGAGACATATGGTAACCAGGATGGAGACATGTGGGGACAAGGATGGTGACATATGGGGCCAGGATGGAGACATATGGTAACCAGGATGGAGACATGTGGGGATCAGGATGGAGACATATGGGGCCAGGATGGAAACATATGGGAACCAGGATGCAGACATAAGGGACCAGGATGGAGACATATGGGGATCAGGATGGAGACTTATGGGGACCAGGATGGGGACATGTGGGGACCAGGATGAAGACATATGGGGACCAGGATGGAGACTTATGGGGACCAGGATGGGGAAATGTGGGGACAAGGATGGTGACATATGGGGATCAGGATGGACACATATGAGGGCCAGGATGGAGACATACTGTATGGTAAACAGGATGGAGACGTGGGGCCAAGATGAAGACATATGGGGATCAGGATGGAAACATATGAGGGCCAGGATGGAGACATATGAGGGCCAGGATGGAAACATATGGGGACCAGGATGCAGACATAAGGGACCAGGATGGAGACATATGGGGATCAGGATGGAGACTTATGGGGACCAGGATGGGGACATGTGGGGACCAGGATGGTGACATATGGGGCCAGGATGGAGACTTATGGGGACCAGGATGGGGACATGTGGGGACAAGGATGGAAACATATGGGGATCAGGATGGAGACATATGGTAAACAGGATGGAGACATGTGGGGCCAAGATGAAGACATATGGGGATCAGGATGGAAACATATGGGGATCAGGATGGAAACATATGAGGGCCAGGATGGAGACATATGGTAACCAGGATAGAGACATGTGGGGACCAGGATGAAGACATATGGGGACCAGGATGGGGACATATGGGGACAAGGATGGTGACATATTGGGATCAGGATGGAGACATATGGGGCCAGGATGGAAACATATGAGGGCCAGGATGGAGACATATGGTAAACAGGATGGAGACATGTGGGGCCAAGATGAAGACATATGGGGATCAGGATGGAAACATATGAGGGCCAGGATGGAAACATATGAGGTCCAGGATGGAAACATATGGGGACCAGGATGCAGACATAAGGGACCAGGATGGAGACATATGGGGATCAGGATGGAGACTTATGGGGACCAGGATGGGGACATGTGGGGACAAGGATGGTGACATATGGGGCCAGGATGGAGACTTATGGGGACCAGGATGGGGACATGTGGGGACAAAGATGGTGACATATGGGGATCAGGATGGAGACATATGGGGACCAGGATGGAGACATATGGTAAACAGGATGGAGACATGTGGGGCCAAGATGAAGACATGGGGATCAGGATGGAAACATATGGGGATCAGGATGGAAACATATGAGGGCCAGGATGGAGACATATGGTAACCAGGATGGAGACATGTGGGGATCAGGATGAAGACATATGGGGACCAGGATGGGGACATGTGGGGACAAGGATGGTGACATATGGGGATCAGGATGGAGACATATGGGGCCAGGATGGAAACATACGAGGGCCAGGATGGAAACATATGGGGACCAGGATGCAGACTTAAGGGACCAGGATGGAGACATATGGGGATCAGGATGGAGACATATGGGTCCAGGATGGACACATATGAGGGCCAGGATGGAGACATATGGTGAACAGGATGGAGACATGTGGGGCCAAGATGAAGACATATGGGGATCAGGATGGAAACATATGAGGGCCAGGATGGAAAAATATGAGGGCCAGGATGGAAACATATGGGGACCAGGATGCAGACATAAGGGACCAGGATGGAGACATATGGGGATCAGGATGGAGACTTATGGGGACCAGGATGGGGACATGTGGGGACAAGGATGGTGACATATGGAGACCAGGATGGTGACATATGGGGCCAGGATGGAGACTTATGGGGACCAGGATGGGGACATATGGGGACAAGGATGGTGACATATGGGGATCAGGATGGAGACATATGGGGCCAGGATGGAAACATATGAGGGCCAGGATGGAGACATATGGTAAACAGGATGGAGACATGTGGGGCCAAGATGAAGACATATGGGGATCAGGATGGAAACATATGGGGATCAGGATGGAAACATATGAGGGCCAGGATGGAAACATATGAGGGCCAGGATGGAAACATATGGGGACCAGGATGCAGAAATAAGGGACCAGGATGGAGACATATGGGGATCAGGATGGAGACATATGGAGCCAGGATGGAGACTTATGGGGACCAGGATGGGGACATGTGGGGACAAGAATGGAGACATATGGGGCCAGGATGGAGACATATGGGGATCAGGATAGAAACATATGGGGATCAGGATGGAAACATATGAGGGCCAGGATGGAAACATATGAGGGCCAGGATGGAAACATATGGGGACCAGGATGGAGACATATGGTAAACAGGATGGAGACATGTGGGGCCAGGATGAAGACATATGGGGATCAGGATGGAAACATATGGGGATCAGGATGGAAACATATGAGGGCCAGGATGGAAACATATGAGGGCCAGAAGGAAACATATGGGGACCAGGATGCAGACATAAGGGACCAGGATGGAGACTTATGGGACCAGGATGGAGACTTATGGGGACCAAGATGGGGACATGTGGGGACAAGGATGGAGACATATGGGGCCAGGATGGAGACATATGGGGACCAGGATGGAGACCAGGATGGAGACATATGGGGATCAGGATGGAGACATATGGGGCCAGGATGGAGACTTATGGGGACCAGGATGGAGACATGTGGGGTCAGGATGGAGACCAGGATGGAGACATATGGGGCCAGGATGGAGACATATGGGGACCAGGATGGAGACTTATGGGGACCAGGATGGGGACATGTGGGGACAAGGATGGTGACATATGGAGACCAGGATGGTGACATATGGGGCCAGGATGGAGACTTATGGGGACCAGGATGGGGACATATGGGGACAAGGATGGTGACATATGGGGATCAGGATGGAGACATATGGGGCCAGGATGGAAACATATGAGGGCCAGGATGGAGACATATGGTAAACAGGATGGAGACATGTGGGGCCAAGATGAAGACATATGGGGATCAGGATGGAAACATATGGGGATCAGGATGGAAACATATGAGGGCCAGGATGGAAACATATGAGGGCCAGGATGGAAACATATGGGGACCAGGATGCAGAAATAAGGGACCAGGATGGAGACATATGGGGATCAGGATGGAGACATATGGAGCCAGGATGGAGACTTATGGGGACCAGGATGGGGACATGTGGGGACAAGAATGGAGACATATGGGGCCAGGATGGAGACATATGGGGATCAGGATAGAAACATATGGGGATCAGGATGGAAACATATGAGGGCCAGGATGGAAACATATGAGGGCCAGGATGGAAACATATGGGGACCAGGATGGAGACATATGGTAAACAGGATGGAGACATGTGGGGCCAGGATGAAGACATATGGGGATCAGGATGGAAACATATGGGGATCAGGATGGAAACATATGAGGGCCAGGATGGAAACATATGAGGGCCAGAAGGAAACATATGGGGACCAGGATGCAGACATAAGGGACCAGGATGGAGACTTATGGGACCAGGATGGAGACTTATGGGGACCAAGATGGGGACATGTGGGGACAAGGATGGAGACATATGGGGCCAGGATGGAGACATATGGGGACCAGGATGGAGACCAGGATGGAGACATATGGGGATCAGGATGGAGACATATGGGGCCAGGATGGAGACTTATGGGGACCAGGATGGAGACATGTGGGGTCAGGATGGAGACCAGGATGGAGACATATGGGGCCAGGATGGAGACATATGGGGACCAGGATGGAGACATGTGGGGAGCAGGATGGAGATATGTGGGGTCCAGCATGATGAAGTATATATGGGGACCAGGATGGTGAACATATGGGAGACATATGGGGACCAAGATGGAGGACATTTTGGCCCATAATGGGGAAAATTATTAAATAAATAGGCCTAGGATGAGGGATATTACAATAAGGGGCCAGGATAGGGGACATTATTATCATAGGGGCTAATTAAGCGATATTATTACTTCTGTGATGTATTTTATTTTGTTTTCAATGGGGGGTCCTGTTACTGTGCAGGGTGGATATATATGTCATTTTTTTCTTCATCTGGTGAAGTGTAGAAGTCGGGGGGAAAGTGTGGAATGTGCATTAGAAGCGATCAGCAATTGATAACTTTATGTTATTTTCTGGACAGATTAGTCCTGGCTGGAAGAAGTGATGGTGATCGGTGATGGATAAAGAAGTGAAGATGAAGGACTTCAAATGAAGGCGTCACTGATAAGTCAGTGTGTTAACTGTACAATTACACTATATACGATATGCAGAGCTCCTCTGTGTATTGTCACTGGTGAGTCACTGTATTACCTGTACATTGACACAATTTACAGAACTCCTGTTTACAATGTCACCGGTGATCACTGTATTACCTGTACACTGACACTATATACAGAGCTCCTGCATATAATATCACTGGTGATCACTGTATTACCTGTACACTAACACTATATACAGAGCTCCTGTGTGCAATGCCACTGGTGATCACTGTATTGCCTGTACACTAACCTTATATACAGAGCTCCTGTGTAGGTCACTGATGATTACTGTATTGCCTGGACACTGACACTATATACAGAGCTCCTGTGTATAATGTCACTGGTGATCACTGTATTACCTGTACACTGTACACTATATACAGAGCTCCTGCGTATAACATCACTGGTGATCACTGTATTACCTGTACACTAACACTATATACAGAGCTCCTGTGTATAATGTCACAGGTGATCACTGTATTACCTGTACACTGACACTATATACAGAGCTCCTGTGTATAATGTCAACGGTTATCACTGTATTACCTGTACCTTGACTCTATATACAGAGCTCCTGCGTATAATATCACTGGTGATCACTGTATTACCTGTACACTAACACTATATACAGAACTCCTGTGTGCAATGCCACTGGTGATCACTGTATTGCCTGTACACTAACCTTATATACAGAGCTCCTGTGTATAATGCCACTGATGATTACTGTATTACCTGTATACTAACACTATATATAGAGCTGCCTTGTATAATGTCACTGGTGATCACTGTATTATCTGTACACTGACACAATATACAGAGCTCCTGTGTATAATGTCACTGGTGATCCCTGTATTACCTGTACACTGACACTATATACAGAGCTCCTGTGTATAATGTCACTGGTGATTACTGTATTACCTGTACACTGACACTATATACAGAGCTCCTGTGTATAATGTCACTGGTGATCACTCTTTTACCTGTACACCGGGTATGCTGAGGGAATGAGAGCCAGTGAAGAGATTTACAGAGGGGAGAAGCGGTGGAGTAGCGAGAAGAGAGATGAATTAGTTGGGCAGCAGAGTTAAGGATGGAATGGAGAGGTGCGATAGTGTTAGCAAGGAGGCCACAAAAAAGGATGTTGTAGTAGTCGAGGCGGAAGATGATGAGGGCATCCACAAGCATTTTAGTAGATTGAGGGTTGAGGAAAGGACGGATTCTGGAGATATATTTGAGGAGACAGGAAGTGGAAAGAGCTTGGATGTGCGGTTTGAAGGACAGGGCAGAGTCAAGGGCTACTCCAAGGCAGCGTACTTCTGGTACAGGGGAAAGCGTGATGTCATTAATGGTGATAGATAGATCAGGTATGGAAGATCTGTAAGATGGAGGAAAGATGATGATTTCAGATTTGTCCACATTGAGTTTGAGGAAGCGAGAGGAGAAGAAGGAGGATATGGCTGATAGGCACTCTGGGATTCTGGACAGCAGAGAGGTGATGTCTGGGCCAGAGAGGTAGATCTGAGTGTCATCAGCATACAGGTGGTACTGGAATCCATGGGCCTTTATGAGTAAGGGTCCGAGAACAGAGTCTTGAGGGACTCCAACAGATAGAGGATGGGATGAGGAGGTAGTGTAGGAGTGGGAGATACTGAATGTGTGGTTGGAAAGGTATGAGGAGATCCAGGATAGGGTGAGATCTTTGATGCCAAAGGAGGAGAGGAGTAGGAGGCAGTGGTCAACTGTGTCAAAAGCAGAGGACAGGTCTAGAAGGAGGAGTATAAAGTATTGTCCGTTAGCTTTGGCTGTAAGTAGGTTGCTAGTAATTTTGGCCAGGGCAGTCTCAGTGGAATGATGGGGATGGAAACCAGATTGTCAAAGAGCAAGTTAGAGGAGAGGTAGGAGGAAAGTTCAGTGTGAACGTGCTGCCCCTGAAGTTTGGAAGCGAGAGGGAGCAGCGATATTGGCAATAGCTGGACATAGCGGTTGGGTCTAGGGTTGGCTTTTTAAGGATAGGCGTGATTGTGGCATGTTTGTAAGCAGAAGGGAAGGTACCAGAAGTTAGTGATAGGTTGAAGAGATGGGTTAGGGATGGGATAAGTGTGGTAGTGAGGTTGGGGAAGAGGTGGGATGGGATGGGGTCTACTGCACAAGTGGTGAACTGTGATTTGGAGAGAAGACAATTAAGCTCCCCTTCAGTGATGTTGGACAGGGAGGTTATGGGGTTTGGGCATTGGTCTGGTTTACAAAGGAGTTGTGGTGGTTGAACAGTAAAGACTTGCCTTGTTTGGTTGATCTTATTTTTGAAGTGTGTGGCAAAGTGAGTCGTACACAGGGCAGTGGGGTAATCGGCACCAGTCCGGTCGCAAGGGGGATGTCATGGTGGCTGCGACCCATGGCCCTGGGCCTCAACGTTAAAGGGGTAAATGTTCAAAGTTTGTCGTGACACCACCTGTGGAGTTCGGTCAGTAGTACGACCGACGCTGCTTTGAAGGTGTCCCCTGGGGGATGTTGCAGCAGCACAGATGTTACACTTCCCACAGGTGAAGCGGGGTCCTCAGGGGTCCTATATTGTAGGGCGTGGATGGTATGTGCCGGTGAATAAATGGAGGAGACAAGTTGTAAGTCTTTACCTGGTTTACTATGGGTGAAAGGCCACAGTCCAGGGCACTGGCAACAGGTGAATTAGGAGTCCAGGCAGTCCAGAGACAAGCGGAAGCCCCTTGGCAGGTCAGGAAGAAGCCTTCCACTCTGCGCTTGCTGTAACTGAGGTCCCTGCTGCCACTAAGTGTTCCCAGCAAAGTCCTAATTTGTTCCCCTGTCCTGGGACAGGTACCTGTATGGTAAGCAGCTTGAGCCATGCTTACTGGGGTCTTTTCACGGAGACTCCAGGCTCCAAGGTGCTGCTGTACCACAGGTGAATATGGGCGAAATCCATGTAATCCTCTGCCCTCTGGTTCTGCTCTGTGTCTTATAGCTCCACAAAAGCCTCGGGCTCCCGGTACCCGGATTCTGCGCACTGACTCCCTGGAGGCCTACTCGTAGCCTCCTGGAGTCCTGTATCTCCACTGTGCTCCGTTCCTGTCTGTCCTCACTCACAGATTTTCTGAACAGACTAAACTCACTCCTCCTCCAAACCAGGATCTTTATCCAGGGAAGCTTTGAACTCCCCCTCCTGGCCTGGATTTGGAAGGTGTTGTGTGTGTGATAACCTGCTAAAGGGAATCTCACTTGTCTCCAGGCATAGCACTACCCTCCCTGAGAGGAAGGCAGCACTACTGTGGTACCCGAACTCCTGGGGTGCCACAAAAGTCCTCAGCAGAGATGAGTGAGGTTGGAGGGTGAAGTGGTGGGTGTAGGAGGGAGTTAAAAGTTTTGAATAACTGTTTGGGGTTGGAGGATAGGGAAGATACAAGGGTTGTGAAGTAGGCCTGTTTAGCAGAGGTGAGGGCAGATTTGAAAGCGAGCGTTGCCTGTTTGAATGCAGTGAAATCATCTTGCAAATTTGTTTTCTTCCAACGCCGCTCTGCAACCCTGGACACTTGCTGGAGCTTTTTAGTGATGTTATTGTGCCAGGGTTGTCTATTGATACATCGCACTCTACCATGAACGAGAGGGGTGACCAAGTCAATAGCTGATGTGAGAGTGGCATTGCAGAAAGCAGTGGCACTGTCTGAGTCTTGGAGTGAGGATATGGATGCCAGTGGTAGGATTGAGTCAGAGAGCATGTGGGTCTCTAGGTGTGTAGGGTTTCTACGGGGGTGTGAAATGATGGCTGGGGACCACCACAGTGCAGGAAGACTACCGTACACAAGATGAGGTGCAAACAACAAAGGGTAGATTTATTGGAAAGCAAGGAATGAAGTGGATGAGGAAGATGCAAACGGTGTTATGCAATGGCAAAAGGTAATTTACAAGAGTTATATTCTTTAGCTTGTCCGTAAAATAGCACGGTGCTCCAACTGTTACAGACTCAATATATGTCACACAAGTAAATGCAAACAACGAACAAAGAATAATGCTACTCTACGTATAACCTCCCTGGCCTTTACCCTAATCTTCTGAATCAACTAATTAACTCTAAACACATGCAAAAGATACCTGAGGCTTTTATAAACTCCCTGCCTGGTTCATTACTCAAAACCCCCATCATGGGTAAGACTAGCGACCTGACAGATGTCAAGAAGGCCATCATTGACACCCTCAAGCAAGAGGGTAAGACCCAGAAAGAAATTTCTCAACAAATAGGCTGTTCCCAGAGTGCTGTATCAAGGCACCTCAATGGTAAGTCTGTTGGAAGGAAACAATGTGGCAGAAAACGCTGTACAACGAGAAGAGGAGACCGGACCCTGAGGAAGATTGTGGAGAAGGACCGATTCCAGACCTTGGGGAACCTGAGGAAGCAGTGGACTGAGTCTGGTGTGGAAACATCCAGAGCCACCGTGCACAGGCGTGTGCAGGAAATGGGCTAGAGGTGCCGCATTCCCCAGGTAAAGCCACTTTTGAACCATAAACAGCGGCAGAGGCGCCTGACCTGGGCTACAGAGAAGCAGCACTGGACTGTTGCTAAGTGGTCCCAAGTACTTTTTTCTGATGAAAGCAAATTTTGCATGTCATTCGGAAATCAAGGTGCCAGAGTCTGGAGGAAGACTGGGGAGAAGGAAATGCCAAAATGCCTGAAGTCCAGTGTCAAGTACCCACAGTCAGTGATGGTGTGGGGTGCCATGTCAGCTGCTGGTGTTGGTCCACTGTGTTTCATCAAGGGCAGGGTCAATGCAGCTAGCTATCAGGAGATTTTGGAGCACTTCATGCTTCCATCGGCTGAAATGCTTTATGGAGATGAAGATTTCATTTTTCAGCACGACCTGGCACCTGCTCACAGTGCCAAAACCACTGGTAAATGGTTTACTGACCATGGTATTACTGTGCTCAATTGGCCTGCCAACTCTCCTGACCTGAACCCCATAGAGAATCTGTGGGATATTGTGAAGAGAAAGTTGAGAGACGCAAGACCCAACACTCTGGATGAGCTTAAGGCCGCTATTGAAGCATCCTGGGCCTCCATAACATCTCAGCAGTGTCACAGGCTTATTGCCTCCATGCCACGCCGCATTGAAGCAGTCATTTCTGCCAAAGGATTCCCGACCAAGTATTGAGTGCATAACTGAACATTATTATTTGATGGTTTTTTTGTTTGTTATTAAAAAACACTTTTATTTGATTGGATGGGTGAAATATGCTAATTTATTGAGACAGGTTTTTTGGGTTTTTAGGAGTTGTATGCCAAAATCATCAGTATTAAAACAATAAAAGACCTGACATATTTCAGTTGGTGGATAATGAATCTATAATATATGAAAGTTTAATTGTAATCATTACATTATGGTAAATAATGAAATTTAACACTATATGCTAATTTTTTGAGAAGGACCTGTAGGAGTAGTATTATAGTAGTAACAGTCGTATAATGAGGAATATAAACAAGCTCTAGCTTTATTTCTACAGACCAAATATTAGAGGTGATGTTTTAAGCTTAAACTGTCTTGGTTCTTTAATTGTTGCATGAAGGAATAAAGCTAAAGATTGTTTTTATTCCACTTTCGAGTGCTGGATATTTTTCTGCATTCTACATTTTTTTTACTCCTGGAGGCCATACTGATCCATGCTCCATTGGATAGTGCGCTGGCGTCTCCTTTACACTTTTGCATTATTATAGTAGTTACCGTATACAGTATATTTGGACATGGGGTCAATGTATCAGTACAGACGATCTGTCAAGGTTATGAATTGTTTGTAAGACGCTATGTGTGGTCAGAAACATACTATGTCTGCTTAGAAATGTGAAATGTCACGGCATTAAATGGAGAGGCAAATATTTTAAAGATGTAAAGACATGCAGCGATCTGATAAAGAATTTTCTTTTTTGCTTTTTTGCTTTTTTACATGTTTACTTGACCAGGTCATTTTAAGGTCATATTAGACCAATGGATATGATGGATATGAAAGAAGAGATGTCAGTCTTTGAAGCAGCCTCTAAGACAGGCCTGCATAACAAATGGCTCGGGGGTCACATAGGGCCGCCAAGGTATTTGCTGCGACCTGTAGAGCGTCCAGGAGACGCCGCTCCCTCCTTCCTATATTCAAACGCATTTTCGTCTTTCAGACGTGAATTATAAAGAGGCTCAGTGTCGGGAGAGGGGGCCTATATTATGGAGATGGCCACTGTGTGTAGGTGGAGGGGATATTATGGAGTGGGGCACTGTGGGGGAGATATTATGGAAAGGATTAGTGTGGGGAGAATATTATGGAGTGGGATAGTGTGGGGGAAATATTATAGAGAGGGGCAATGTGGGCAAAGTATGGGGAGAGGCAGTGTGGTGGGAATATTACGGAGAAGGGCTGTGTGGGGGGAGCATTATGAAGAGGGGTAGTGTGGTGGGATTTTTTATTTAGGAACTGCAGCGAGGGGCAATCCTTTAGTCAGTGACACAGCATAGGATATATTTTTATTTATGAGGCAGTATAATAATACTTTTTTTTAAGGGTACCATGTCGAAAAGTGCTGCTGAATACGAAGAAGAGGGAAGTCTGCAGAGACGAGCCCTGGGCATGAAATCTTATCATGGCATCTGTGCTAGCTAACAGTCTTTTACATTGCATTCATGCGCTGATAGTGGTACCGATGCTGCATTCATGTTCTGACAATGGTTCTGGCGCTGTATCTGTGCATGGACAGTGGTTCTGGCGCTGCATTCATATACTAATGGTGGTTCTGGTACTGCATTCATGTACTGACGGTGGTTATGACATTTCATTCATTCACTGATAATGGTACCGGTGCTGCATTCATGTTCTGACAATGGTTCTGGTGCTGCATTTGTGCATGGACAGTGGTTCTGGCGCTGCATTCATAAACTAATGGTGGTTCTGGTACTGCATTCATGTACTGACGGTGGTTATGACACTGCATTCATGCACTGATAATGGTACCGGTGCTGCATTCATGTTCTGACAATGGTTCTGGCGCTGCATTCATATACTAATGGTGGTTCTGGTACTGCATTCATGTACTGACGGTGGTTATGACACTGCATTCATGCCCTGATAATGGTACTGGTGCTGCATTCATGTTCTGACAATGGTTCTGGCACTGCATTTGTACATGGACAGTGATTCTGGCGCTGCATTCATGTACTGACGGTGCTTCTGGCACTGCATTCATGTACTGACGGTAGTTCTGACACTGTATTCATGCACTAACGGTGGTTCAGGTGCTGAATTCATGTACTGACTGTGGTTCTAGTGCTGCATTCCTTTGTGCATGGACAGTGGTTCTGGTGCTGCATTCATATACTAATGGTGGTTCTGGTACTGCATTCATGTACTGATGGTGGTTATAACACTGCATTCATTCGCTGATAATGGTACCCGGTGCTGCATTCATGTTCTGACAATGGTTCTGGTGCTGCATTTGTGCATGGACAGTGGTTCTGGCGCTGCATTCATATACTAATGGTGGTTCTGGTACTGCATTCATGTACTGACGGTGGTTATGACACTGCATTCATGCGCTGATAATGGTACCGGTGCTGCATTCATGTTCTGACAATGGTTCTGGCACTGCATTTGTGCATAGACAGTGATTCTGGTGCTGCATTCATGTACTGACGGTGCTTCTGGCACTGCATTCATGTACTGACGGTGGTTCTGACACTGTATTCATGCACTAACGGTGGTTCAGGTGCTGAAATCATGTACTGACTGTGGTTCTAGTGCTGCATTCCTTTGTGCATGGACAGTGATTCTGGCACTGCATTCATATACTAATGGTGGTTCTGGTACTGCATTCATGTACTGACGATGGTTATGACACTGCATTAATGCGCTGATAATGGTACCGGTGCTTTATTCATGTTCTGACAATGGTTCTGGCGCTGCATTTGTGCATGGACAGTGGTTCTGGCGCTGCATTCATATACTAATGGTGGTTCTGGTACTGCATTCATGTACTGACAGTGGTTCTGACACTGTATTCATGCACTGATAATGGTACAGGTGCTGCATTCATGTTCTGACAATGGTTCTAGTGCTGCATTTGTGCACAGACAGTGGTTCTGGCGCTGCATTCATGTGCTGACGGTGCTTCTGGTACTGCATTCATGTACTGTCGGTGCTTCTGGCACTGCATTCATGTACTGACGGTGCTTCTGGCACTGCATTCATGTACTGACGGTGCTTCTGACACTGTATTCATGCACTAACGGTGGTTCAGGTGCTGAATTCATGTACTGACTGTGGTTCTAGTGCTGCATTCCTGTCCTGATTATGGTTCTTTGTGCTGAATTCCTGTACTGATGGTGGTTTTGGCACTGCACTCATGCACTGACGGTGGTTCGGATCTTCTACACATGTAGCAATCCATACAGTGTTTCATGTTAAAAATTAATCTAAAATGTAAGTTTTGAGTAATTTTATGGGGATTTGGTCAGTTTATGTTCAGTTTAAGTTACAGTGTGTTCACTCTTTTTTTTAGCTGATACGCTGCCAAATCATCCTAAATATGTAAAACTTCGTTCTGCTGATGTATTAATATGCTGATGGTGGTTTTGGTGATGTATTGATGTAAGTACCTTTTCAATGGTTTGGTATCCTTGGGGTTTGGTTCAGTATGGCAATGTGGCCCTTAGACCAAAATGTGCTGTGCACTCCTGCACTAAGCCATGGTTCCTTTGGGGAGAGGGGATTTGAAATCCAATGCTGTGCAAAATGAAACTTAGCCTTAAATGGAAGCTAGCATCAGAAAGTGATCTACTATTTAAATTAGGGTTTTTTGTGTCTATATAACATATACTTTTTAAACATTAGTGGCATTTTATTTTCATTTAATTTTTCACACTGGCCAATGGGACTTTTTTTTAGATTTTAAAGGGTTTGTCCAAGTTTAAGGTGTTAGTCTGCAGTCACCATATGTGACTGCAGACTTATGAATCTTCAGAGCACACACAGTGTGCGGTTGTCAGGATTTTCCGCTACCGGAGCTAGGAGGGTAATATGTGATTTGCATCCATAAGGTCGTGCGCCAAGTAGACATGTGCGTTCATGCTCAGTATAGGTGAATTGAGTGAGGCCATACATGTCTAGTAGGAATGTGGCCGGACGTATGCAAGTTGCATAATTGCAGGTGGAGAATCGTGACAGTGCGCACTGTGAGGATTCACATGTCTGCAGTCACATAGGGCTTGTACCCTAAGCCTAGAAAATCACTTTAACTTATTCTTGTTTCAGGAAACAACACATGCACATAACAATGGCCAGAGCCTAACCCTATCCCTTGTATTGAAACATCTAATGAGCCTGTTCAAAGGTCACAGTGAAGGGAAGGGGAGCAGATGAGCTGTGACATCACCTATTGTGATTGGTGGATCCTGTGTTTTCAGCTTTGTAGAGAGCCTTGCTGTAAATTGTCCTTGAAAGAAAGTATGAGTATAAAAAGTCCCTATTGCCAGTATGAATATTGCAAGATTTCCAGTTTTTTTTTTAATAGCAATCATGATATAAAAAAATCGCCCTAATTTAAACAATAAATAATTTTCCTATGATTGTTTTGCTTTTATAAGAGACTAAAAATAAGACTGACTTATTTACACATTTTTACCACTAGGGGTGCTGTACTCCATCAGCCTAAAATTGATTGTATCTTTCTTGTGAATATAGAATTTATCCAAATATATTTCTTATTCATCAAAACCTTTTGTGCAGGTGACCCTGCTCCCCATAATCTCTAAGACTGCATTAAAATAAGTAGCATTGATCTGATTTGTCATATTTAAAGGACATGGACACATTTAAGGGCTTTTTTTCCTGACACTGTGCACAGAATTATTTGGCAGAGAGTATATTGACCGTACTATCACATTTCTGTGTAAAAATGAATGCTGATTGGATGAAGCAGATCATGTGATGTGTATTTGTATAATGAGGGAGGATATAATGCCCTTCATTAGGGTGCAGAATTATTAGGAGCTTGTTTGTCTCAGACAAATTTTTTTTTACTGGCTTTAAAAAGTCCGAAATTGTTCCCAGTCTACAGAGACTGCAGCTCCTGAGATTGTCAAATATTGGGGCGACCACAAAAAAGCAAAGGTTTTGTTACAAAAAGTCACAAGGAAGCAAAATACAAGAGAAAAAGACGCAGAAAAATGGCCATAGATACAAGAAGAATCAAATGTGAAGCCACCAGGAGCCATGATTCTCCAGTGCTGCCATATTCCACAGCTCCCGCCTCCCTGGAGGAAGAAATACAATGTGCGCAGTGCTTAGAGACACCGCCGAGGTGAGGAGGCCGAGCCCGACCACCACTGAGCAAGACACAGAAGTGACCGAGGTGAGGAAGCCGAGCCCAACCATCACTGAGCAAGACACAGAAGTACAAGGTGGTCAGTGCTCAGAGA
Organism: Ranitomeya imitator; assembly: GCF_032444005.1. NCBI lineage: Eukaryota > Metazoa > Chordata > Amphibia > Anura > Dendrobatidae > Ranitomeya > Ranitomeya imitator. Next base: position 538,932,586 of record NC_091287.1, on the reverse strand, counting down.
CAAGGCTGAGGTGAGGAGGCCGAGCCCGACCACCACTGAGCAAGACACAGAAGTACAAGGTGTTCAGTACTCAGAGACACGGCTGAGGTGAGGAGGCCGAGCCCGACCACCACTGAGCAAGACACAGAAGTACAAGGTGTTCAGTACTCAGAGACACGGCTGAGGTGAGGAGGCCGAGCCCGACCACCACTGAGCAAGACACAGAAGTGCAAGGTGTTCAGTGCTCAGAGACACGGCTGAGGTGAGGAGGCTGAGCCCGACCACCACTGAGCATGACACCGAAGTACAAGGTGGTCAGTGCTCAGAGACAAGGCCGAGGTGAGGAGGCCGAGCCCGACCACCACTGAGCAAGACACAGAAGTACAAAGTGTTCAGTACTCAGAGACACGGCCGAGGTGAGGAGGCCGAGCCCGACCACCACTGAGGAAGACACAGAAGTACAAGGTGGTCAGTGCTCAGAGACAAGGCCGAGGTGAGGAGGCCGAGTGTTGTGAATTCTGCTCTTGGGCTCCCTCCGGTGGTTATGAGTGGTAGTGCTGCGGTAGTTGGATCGCAGCATTTATCCGGTGTATCTATTTTTTGCAATTTGGGCTGGGCTATATAGCCTTGCTTGATCCTTTAGTCAGTGCCAGTTGTCCATTGTTTATGGAGGATTCACTTCCCTTCTGGTCTCTCCTGTTCGCTGTGCTTTTCTTCAAAGATAAGTCCTGGCTTTGTTTTTGCTGTCCACCTGCTGTGTACCTTATAGCTCTGTGCATTTTCATGTTTTGTCTTGTCCAGCTTTGTTGTAAAGGATTTTTTGCAGCCTAGCTGTGTCTCTGGAGATGCAGATATACCCTCCATGCCTTTAGTCAGATGTGGTGATTTGTATTTTCTGTGGTGGATATTTTCTAGTGTTTTTATACTGACCGCATAGTACTCTGTTCTGTTTCTTTTTAGCTAGTATGGCCTCCTATGCTAAATCCTGATTTCATGTCTGCGTATGTTATTTCCCTCTCCTCTCACAGTCAATATTTGTGGGGGGCTCTCTATCCTTTGGGGATTTTCTCTGAGGCAAGATAGGTTTCCTGTTTCTGTCTTTAGGGGAAGTTAGTCCTTAGGCTGTGTCGAGGGGTCTAGGGAGTGTTAGGTACCCCCCACGGCTGATTCTAGTTGCGCTGTTAATTCAGGGTTTGCGGTCAGTACAGGTGCCACCTTCTCCAGAGTACGTCTCATGCTGCTCCAAGGCCACCCGATCATAACAGCCGAGCCCGACCACCACTGAGCAAGACACAGATGTGCAAGGTGTTCATTGCTCAGAGACACGGCCGAGGTGATGAGGCTGAGCCCGACCACCACTGAGCAAAACACAGAAGAATAAGGTGTTCAGTGCTCAGAGACATGGCCGAGGTGAGGAGGCTGAGCCCGACCACCACTGAGCAAGAAACAGTAGCACAAAGTGATCAGTGCTCAGAGACATGGCCAAGGTGAGGAGGCCGAGCCCGACCACTACTGAGCAAGACATAGAAGCACAAGGTGTTCAGTGCTCAGAGACACGGCTGAGGTGAGGAGGCTGAGCCCGACCACCACTGAGCAAGACATAGAAGCACAAGGTGTTCAGTGCTCAGAGACACGGCTGAGGTGAGGAGGCTGAGCCCGACCACTACTGAGCAAGACATAGAAGCACAAGGTGGTCAGTGCTCAGAGACAAGGCCGAGGTGAGGAGGCCGAGCCCGACCACCACTGAGCAAGACACAGAAGTACAAGGTGGTCAGTGCTCAGAGACAAGGCCAAGGTGAGGAGGCCGAGCCCGACCACCACTGAGCAAGACACAGAAGTACAAGGTGTTCAGTGCTCAGAGACACGGCCGAGGTGATGAGGCTGAGCCCGACCACCACTGAGCAAAACACAGAAGAATAAGGTGTTCAGTGCTCAGAGACATGGCCGAGGTGAGGAGGCTGAGCCCGACCACCACTGAGCAAGAAACAGTAGCACAAAGTGATCAGTGCTCAGAGACATGGCCAAGGTGAGGAGGCCGAGCCCGACCACTACTGAGCAAGACATAGAAGCACAAGGTGTTCAGTGCTCAGAGACACGGCTGAGGTGAGGAGGCTGAGCCCGACCACCACTGAGCAAGACATAGAAGCACAAGGTGTTCAGTGCTCAGAGATACGGCTGAGGTGAGGAGGCTGAGCCCGACCACTACTGAGCAAGACATAGAAGCACAAGGTGTTCAGTGCTCAGAGACACGGCCGAGGTGAGGAGGCCGAGCCCGACCACTATTGAGCAAGACATAGAAGCACAAGGTGTTCAGTGCTCAGAGACACGGCTGAGGTGAGGAGGCTGAGCCCGACCACCACTGAGCAAGACACAGAAGTGCAAGGTGTTCAGTGCTCAGAGACACGGCCGAGGGGAGGAGGCTGAGCCCGACCACCACTGAGCAAGGCACAGAAGGACAAGGTGTTCATTACTCAGACACAGCCAAGATGAGGAGGCTGAACCCGACCACCACTGAGCAAGACACTGAAGTACAAGGTGCGCAGTGCTCAGAGACATGGCCGAGGTGAGGAGGCTGAGCCCGACCACCACTGAGCAAGACAGAAAAGTACAAGGTGATCAGTGCTCAGAGACACGGCCGAGGTGAGGAGGCTGAGCCCGACCACCACTGAGCAAGACACAGAAGTACAAGGTTGTCAGTGCTCAGAGACACAGCGGAGATGAGGAGGCTGAGCCCGACCACCACTGAGCAAGACACAGAAGTACAAGGTGGTCAGTGCTCAGACACGGCCGAGGTGAGGAGGCTGAGCCCGACCACCACTGAGCAAGACACAGAAGTACAAGGTGCGCAGTGCTCAGAGACATGGCCGAGGTGAGGAGGCTGAGCCCGACCACCACTGAGCAAAACACAGAAGTACAAGGTGTTCAGTACTCAGAGACACTGCCGAGATGAGGAGGCTGAACCCGACCACCACTGAGCAAGACACAGAAGTACAAGGTGGTCAGTGCTCAGAGACATGGCCGAGGTGAGGAGGCTGAGCCCGACCACCACTGAGCAAAACACAGAAGCACAAGGTGTTCTGTGCTCAGAGACAAAGTGAATAGGCTGAACACGACCACCACTAAGCAAGACACAGAAGTGTAAGGAAATGGACATACTGACCACCTTCCCCCTTGATGACATGTGTGTTGTGATGTGATGCATTATAATATTTGCCTGTTTAAAGTTTTACATTGTCTTGTGATGAAGTTGTGTTCTGCCCAGCAACAGGTAGTGAGTAGGCATTGACAGAGTTAATGTTGGGGACTAGCCCAGAGTGGAAGGGGCAGAGGAGAAGGGACAGAGGCAGTTTCCTGTCAGGAAGTCAGACAGGGTTTAGCATGCCACAGAAGCAGGCCCAAAGACTGGACAGTAACCACTGCCACTTGACCCGGGTGTCCTGAAGTGAGAGGAGATTGAGTCCCAGAGAAAAATGGAAGGAAAACTCGCAGAAGGTCAGAATGGTCAGCCTAGGAGTAAGGCCCAGAATTTATAACGGGCCAGAACTGGGCAAAGAACATGAGATGAAGAGAGGGTGGGAGTCCCAAGGATTCAGGAGCAGAGAAGCTAAGCACTGGCCACATTGGCAAACTAGCTCCCTTGAGAGGGAAGAGGACGCGGAACCGCGGGTTGAGAAAAGGACTCTTGCTAACCTGACTGGAGTACTGAGCTGGGTTGTGGTGGAGACAGAGACCAAGTGAGTTAAGAGACAGGAACTGAGACTGTGAAAATGCTCCGTATGGTGAAGGAAACGTTCATAAAGTTGTGTACCCGCTACCTGTCGTACATTATCCTCACCAAATTATTGTTCAGTACAAAGTTTTTTTTTGACTGATGTTCTCCCTCATTGAACTGCTCAACATCTGGTCCTGGCCAGCCGACGTCACCGGCATCATGCTGCTTGGAAGGGCATGGTTCCCCTTTAGATGAAGCCCACACAGCCAGCCAGGACCCCCCACTTTCACCCCTCCCAGACACTGCCAATCCACAATTGGGAGGGACGGGTGTAAACAAACGCCCCCAGAGAAGACTCTGAAGAAACACCCAGCTGAGCTACAAGCAGAGATTTCACATATTGTTCTTCCAAAGCAATAAATATGAATATTTCTGTAATAGAGCGACACTACACAAAATGGAAATTAGAAGCAGAATCAGAGGAGCTCAGGGATTGTTACTAGGTATTTAAATAATTCTTTTTCGACAAGTGACAGGTCCTGTTTAATGTTTTGGGACTGCTGGTTACTGATCATAGTTGCAGCACGGGAGAAGGTTTTAGGTGGGGAGTTAAAGGTATTAATTACTATAACCATTAAACAAAAATATTAACCTGGTTAATTGAAGCAAACCCAATTTTTTGTTAAAACGACAGTCAAGGAAGAGATAAAGTAGTAGGATGAGAAATGATTCGGGCCTGGGAGCTGGAAATTAACGTGTGGTAGCGTATCGTAGTCGTGCGACAACTAAACTAAAGTCGTCACCTTTGGGCTCCTGACAATGTTGGAATGTCCACAAGGGATATCAGTACGACCTCCCACTGCCTTGAATGACTGGTACATGCTGGCCCTAGCAGCCCACTGCACCTGAACTTGACCTTGTCACTGTACTACCCTATATGACTCACTACCAGGAAGTGAGTCCCTTTTATAACCTCACTATCCCCTCCCACTGTGGGCTAGCCCCAAACAGTAACTTTATCTTATCCCATCTCTGTATGCACTAAAACTTAAAAATTGTCCGTATGTTATGCCCTGGGTCCTAATCTATGTCTTACCCTATGCTGTACACTACCAACGTTATACTGTATGCTGCTATACATCAAGCATATTATATTTCACATTACCATATTAACAATTCTTATTCTACACCATATCATATAACACATTAGATGCACAGAGACACATGACACTATTCACATTACGTGATTGATGTCTTCAGGGACAGGAACAGGGCAATACAGTCCACACCTTTACATTGCTTTCTTCTTTACATACTATACAGTAGTAGTGTAGTGAACTCTGCTGACTTCATTCTCTCCACAATAGAAGCCTTAGACTCCCTGTAAGAGGCCTCTCACCCAAATTAAACCTCCTGCTTTGCACTGATGAAGGGGAAAGACCCTGGCTTGCCTTTTTACCCTAAGTTATGTGGCAAGGCTTGGTACAGGGTCAATATTGACTGCTAGGATTGCTACTTCCAATAGGTGGCACTAGAGCTCAAGTGCAGAGGCTATTTACATACTGCTTAAGGATGTCAAGAAAATGACAAAGGAGAGATTGCAACCCTGAAGAAATCCAAATAATGAGTGCAGCTCTGGGGAACAATAGAGGATGTAACTCAGGATCAGTGCGGGATCAGTAATGTAATGTATGTACACAGTGACTGCACCAGCAGAATAGTGAGTGCAGCTCTGGGGTATAATACAGGATGTAACTCAGGATCAGTAATGTAATGTATGTATACAGTGACTGCACCAGCAGAATAGTGAGTGCAGCTCTGGGGTATATAACAGGATGTAACTCAGGATCAGTAATGTATTGTATGTACACAGTGACTGCACCAGCAGAATAGTGAGTGCAGCTCTGGGGTATAATACAGGATGTAACTCAGGATCAGTAATGTAATGTATGTACACAGTGACTGCACCAGCAGAATAGTGAGTGCAGCTCTGGGGTATAATACAGGATGTAACTCAGGATCAGTAATGTAATGTATGTACACAGTGACTGCACCAGCAGAATAGTGAGTGCAGCTCTGAGGTATAATACAGGAGGTAACTCAGGATCAGTAATGTATGTACACAGTGACTGCACCAGCAGAATAGTGAGTGCAGCTCTGAGGTATAACACAGGAGGTAACTCAGGATCAGTAATGTAATGTATGTACACAGTGACTGCACCAGCAGAATAGTGAGTGCAGCTCTGGGGTATAATACAGGATGTAACTCAGGATCAGTAATGTAATGAATGTACACAGTGACTGCACCAGCAGAATAGTGAGTGCAGCTCTGAGGTATAATACAGGAGGTAACTCAGGATCAGTAATGTAATGTATGTACACAGTGACTGCACCAGCAGAATAGTGAGTGCAGCTCTGGGGTATAATACAGGATGTAACTCAGGATCAGTAATGTAATGTATGTATACAGTGACTGCACCAGCAGAATAGTGAGTGCAGCTCTGGAGTATAATACAGGATGTAACTCAGGACCAGTAATGTAATGTATGTACACGGTGACTGCACCAGCAGAATTGTGAGTGCAGCTCTGGAGTATAATACAGGATGTAACTCAGGATCAGTAATGTAATGTATGTACACAGTGACTGCACCAGCAGAATAGTGAGTGCAGCTCTAGAGTATAATACAGGATGTAATTCAGGATCAGTAATGTAATGTATGTACACAGTGACTGCACCAGCAGAATAGTGAGTGCAGCTCTGGAGTATAATACAGGATGTAACTCAGGATCAGTAATGTAATGTATGTACACAGTGACTGCACCAGCAGAATAGTGAGTGCAGCTCTGGAGTATAATACAGGATGTAACTCAGGACCAGTAATGTAATGTATGTACACAGTGACTGCACCAGCAGAATAGTGAGTGCAGCTCTGGGGTATAATACAGGATGTAACTCATGATCAGTAATGTAATGTATGTACACAGTGACTGCACCAGCAGAATAGTGAGTGCAGCTCTGGATAATAATACAGGATGTAACTCAGGACCAGTAATGTAATGTATGTACACAGTGACTGCACCAGCAGAATAGTGAGTGCAGCTCTGGAGTATAATACAGGATGTAACTCAGGACCAGTAATGTAATGTATGTACACAGTGACTGCACCAGCAGAATAGTGAGTGCAGCTCTGGAGTATAATACAGGATGTAACTCAGGATCAGTAATGTAATGTATGTACACAGTGACTGCACCAGCAGAATAGTGAGTGCAGCTCTGGAGTATAATACAGGATGTAACTCAGGACCAGTAATGTAATGTATGTACACAGTGACTGCTAGAGTTGAGCGACCTTGACCTTTTTAGAGTCGAGCCGGGTTTCGCGAAACCCGACTATCTCAAAAGTCGGGTCGAGTGAAATCGGCCGATTATGACGTAAAGTCGGGATCGACCGAAACACGAAACCCAATGCAAGTCAATGGGGCAGCATAGTCGGCAGTGAGTGGGGGCCAGGAAAACACCTAGAGTGCCCATTTTAATGTCAAAACCATCCATTCTTCTTAATGAAGCTTGTCAAGCGTAATTTACCTTATAATAATTGGAAGGCATTTGAAATTGGGGGTCATTTGGCTAAAGTTGTGGTGGTTAGGGCTGGTTCAAGTAATTAGTGGGCCCAGGAAATCTGGACCACGTCACGGCAGTGGAGCAGGGAGAGGTAAGTATTTCAACTTTGCAAGTGCTGTGAACCTGAGCAAGCAGGGGGGGCCCACTCGTTGGCATTGGCATTGGCACAGGGCCCCTCAAAGTACAGCGGTGTGTTTGCACGGCGGGGGCGCCTCCCACCGGCAGCAACACTTTTGCGTACTATGAGAGGCCCTGTGCCAGTGACGTCGCCAACTAGTATTCCTCCCCCCACCTGATGAAGGAACCTGCACTTTCATCTGCACCTTCCTCTTTGTCCCCGTGTAAGGTGGTATGGTATGCGGGAAGAGCAACCTGACTTTCAGCAGGGTCACAATCTTGCAGTGTAGCGTGCACGGTGAATGTTGCGTTATGGGTCAATGTACCAGCAGACTCATCTATCACTGGCTGGGCAATGGGCAGGATGAGGAGGAAACACAGATATAGGCCCAAAGAATAAAGTTGGCTAAATGCAGTTCAAAATTGGTAACACAGGAATAACCAGGGGGCATTGCAGTGGAGGACAACTGGAATGAGAGGCTGACACAGAGAGTAGGCCCAAATCAGTAAGTAGTCGAAATGCAGTTCAAAATTGGCAACCGTAGTAAACAGGCGGCACAGCTTTGTTCAGTGGAGGAGAACAGCAAGGAGTGGCAGACACCGATAGTAGGCCCCAACCCAACTAGTAGGCCAAATGCAGTCTAACATTAACAACTACTTAACGAGCGCCTGAAAACGGAATTTCAGGACAGGAAACCAGGAGAACAGCAAGGAGCGGCAGACACTGTTAGTAGGCCCCAAACCAACTAGTACGCCAAATGCAGTTGTTCCATTTCACCACAATTTAACGAGAGCCAGAAGATAGAAGCTCAGGAAAGGCAACCTGGAGAACACCTTGGAGTGGAACACACCATCTCTCTCCACCCCATACCCATTTTGTAGGCCTAATGCAGTGTAGTTTTCTACAACTACTAAACGAGAGTCGGAAGACCGAAGCAATGGCAAGGAAACCTGGGGAACACCTTGGAGTGTAACACACCATCTCTCTCCACCCCATACCCATTTTGTAGGCCTAATGCAGTGTAGTTTTCTACAACTACTAAACGAGAGTCTGAAGACCGAAGCAATGGCAAGGAAACCTGGGGAACACCTTGGAGTGTAACACACCATCTCTCTCCACCCGATACCCATTTTGTAGGCCTAATGCAGCGTAGTTTTCTACAACTACTAAACGAGAGCATTAAGATCGAAGCTCTGGAAAGGCAACCTGGAGAACACCTTGGAGTGTAACACACCATCTCTCTCCACTCGATACCCATTTTGTAGGCCTAATGCAGTGTAGTTTTCTACAACTACTGAACGAGAGTCGGAAGACCGAAGCAATGGCAAGGAAACCTGGGGAACACCTTGGAGTGTAACACACCATCTCTCTCCACCCGATACCCATTTTGTAGGCCTAATGCAGTGTAGTTTTGTACAACTACTAAACGAGAGTCGGAAGACCGAAGCAATGGCAAGGAAACCTGGGGAACACCTTGGAGTGTAACACACCATCTCTCTCCACCCGATACCCATTTTGTAGGCCTAATGCAGTGTAGTTTTCTACAACTACTAAACGAGAGTCGGAAGACCGAAGCAATGGCAAGGAAACCTGGGGAACACCTTGGAGTGTAACACACCATCTCTCTCCACCCCATACCCAATTTGTAGGCCTAATGCAGCCTATTATCCGACAACTACTAAACGAGAGCATGAAGATCGAAGCTCAGGAAAGGCAACCTGGGGAACACCTTGGAGTGTAACACACCCTCTCTCTACACCACGGAAGGGCTGATTCTTAGGAAGGAAGGCTGTCGGAAAGAAGCAGGGCGCGTCCGAGGGTGATTATATTCTTATTAGGTATATACTCACCCTTGGACGCGCCCTGCTTCTTTATTTGTAATGAATGTTTATTTGCAATGTGGTTTTGACTTACTCTATTTTTTTGGTAAATAATGATTTTATTATTTTCATTGTTTTGCATCTTCTTGGCAATAATATAAAGAAGACGCGACAGGACAACACTCGGTGGATGCCATATCTGTGTTTTAAATTGAAAAAAACTTTCAGTTAACTACTTGCAGGAGAAAGTTATTGTAGCTGGTGGCCATTTTTAGTACTGTACCAGATTTTTGTTGTATGTGTTTGTTTTTAATGTTAAAATGTCTGCATTTGATATCTCTCCAGTATTTTCTTTTTTATAAGCAAAATACTTATTTTTATATTTTCTGATGTTGGTTCAAGGGGTACACGGGCAGCAGTAGACAGGTCAGTGGAGGCCTAGTGGAAGGAGGGACCGCAGACAGGCTTCGAAGGCCTAACATAATAAATTGGGCTTGCTGTCGGCAATTTTAAATTGGTTCCAGGGCAACACGGGCGGCAGTAGCCAGGTCAGTGTAGTAGTAGTGGAAAGAACGGGCCGCAGACAGGCTTCGAAGGCCTAACATAACAAAAATTGGGCTGTAGGCAATTTAAAATTGGTTCAAGGGGAACACGGGCAGCAGTAGACAGGTCAGTGGAGGCCTAGTGGAAGGAGTGACCGCAGACAGGCTTCGAAGGCCTAACATAAGAAAAATGTCAATACAATGGTATTGACAGTGCCAGGCATTGAAGGATGTCAGCGCATAGACTAAACATTGGTGGAGCTGTGAGAGAAAATTTTGCAAGTGGTAGAGCACTGTTTGAGCTGGGGGGGGGACTGTCTTGTGGCTGGCGGTACAGGCCCCGGGCCCCTCATATTACAACGGTGTGTCTGACGTTGGGTGCGCACCACCACCGCCAGACACTTTATTGTACTATGAGGGACCTTGTGGCAGTGCCGTCGACCAAAAGCGGGCACACCCACCTCCTCAGACAAACAGTACTCTCACGGGTGCTGGCGCCAAGTGGCGATACCACGGCCCCGTGTGGGGACTTTGGCCATTTAGGGAGGTGTTAACATGTCGGATGCTGGACAATCAGGTGCTGCAAATTACGAGATTGGAAAAGTCGTTCAGAATAGTCCACAGGCAAGACCTTTAAATAGGAAAGCTAGGTGTCAGCCGGGCAAGGTGGGGCAAAAGATTTCGAAATCCAGTTGTGGTTCATTTTAATGAAGGTTAGATCATCTACATTTTGGGTAGCCAGACGAGTCCTTTTTTCTGTTAGAATTGAACCTGCAGCACTGAATACTCTTTCTGATAGGACACTAGCTGCCGGGCAAGCAAGCTCCTGCAATGCATATTCTGCCAATTCTGGCCAGGTGTCTAATTTTGATGCCCAGTAATCAAATGGGAATGACGGTTGAGGGAGAACGTCGATAAGGGATGAAAAATAGTTAGTAACCATACTGGACAAATGTTGTCTCCTGTCACTTTGAATTGATGCTGCAGTACCTGTCCTGTCTGCGGTCATAGCAAAATCACTCCACAACCTGGTCAGAAAACCCCTCTGGCCAACGCCACTTCTGATTTCTGCCCCTCTAACACCTCTGGTCTGCTGGCCCCTGCAGCTCGTGTTAGAACGTTCACGGGCGCTGTGTGCAGGGAATGCCAGAAGCAAACGGTCAACAAGAGTTGATTGTTTGGTTGCTAATATTAGTTCCAAGTTCTCATGTGGCATTATATTTTGCAATTTGCCTTTATAGCGAGGATCAAGGAGGCAGGCCAACCAGTAATCGTCATCGTTCATCATTTTTGTTATGCGTGTGTCCCTTTTGAGGATACGTAAGGCATAATCCGCCATGTGGCCCAAAGTTCCATTTCTCAAATCTGTGGTTGTGCTTGGTTGAGGGGCAGTTTCAGGCAAATCCACGTCACTTGTGTCCCTCCAAAAACCAGAACCCGGCCTTGCCGCGCCAACAATTTCCACTGGCCCCGGAAAAGCTTCCTCGTTAAAAATATAATCATCCCCATCATCCTCCTCGTCCTCCTCCTCCTGTTCGCCCGCTACCTCGTCCTGTACACTGCCCTGGCCAGACAATGGCTGACTATCATCAAGGCTTTCCTCTTGCTCAGCTGCAGACGCCTGATCCTTTATGTGCGTCAAACTTTGCATCAGCAGACGCATTAGGGGGATGCTCTTGTCTGCACTAACCAGCCGTGTGCATTCCTCAAAACACTGAAGGACTTGACACATGTCTTGAATCTTCGACCACTGCACACCTGACAACTCCATGTCTGCCATCCTACTGCCTGCCCGTGTATGTGTATCCTCCCACAAAAACATAACAGCCCGCCTCTGTTCACACAGTCTCTGAAGCATGTGCAGTGTTGAGTTCCACCTTGTTGCAACGTCTATGATTAGGCGATGCTGGGGAAGGTTCAAAGAACGCTGATAGGTCTGCATACGGCTGGAGTGTACGGGCGAACGGCGGATATGTGAGCAAAGTCCACGCACTTTGAGGAGCAGGTCGGATAACCCCGGATAACTTTTCAGGAAGCACTGCACCACCAGGTTTAAGGTGTGAGCCAGGCAAGGAATGTGTTTCAGTTGGGAAAGGGAGATGGCAGCCATGAAATTCCTTCCGTTATCACTCACTACCTTGCCTGCCTCAAGATCTACAGTGCCCAGCCACGACTGCGTTTCTTTCTGCAAGAACTCGGACAGAACTTCAGCGGTGTGTCTGTTGTCGCCCAAACACTTCATAGCCAATACAGCCTGCTGACGTTTGCCAGTAGCTGCCCCATAATGGGAGACCTGGTGTGCAACAGTGGCAGCTGCGGATGGAGTGGTTGTGCGACTGCGGTCTGTGGACGAGGTCTCGCTTCTGCAGGAGGACGAGGAGGAGGAGGAGGGGGTGCGAACGGCTACAGCCGACTGTTTCCTAGACCGTGGGCTAGGCAGAACTGTCCCAAACTTGCTGTCCCCTGTGGACCCTGCATCCACCACATTTACCCAGTGTGCCGTGATGGACACGTAACGTCCCTGGCCATGCCTACTGGTCCATGCATCTGTTGTCAGGTGCACCTTTGTGCTCACAGATTGCCTGAGTGCATGGACGATGCGCTCTTTAACATGCTGGTGGAGGGCTGGGATGGCTTTTCTGGAAAAAAAGTGTCGACTGGGTAGCTCGTAGCGTGGTACAGCGTAGTCCATCAGGGCTTTGAAAGCTTCGCTTTCAACTAACCGGTAGGGCATCATCTCTAACGAGATTAGTCTAGCTATGTGGGCGTTCAAACCCTGTGTACGCGGATGCGAGGCTAAGTACTTCCTTTTTCTAACCATAGTCTCATGTAGGGTGAGCTGGACTGGAGAGCTGGAGATCGTGGAACTAGCGGGGGTGCAGGTGGACATGGCAGACTGAGAGACGGTGGGAGATGGTATTGTTGCCGCCGGTGCCCTAGATGCAGTGTTTCCTACTACGAAACTGGTGATTCCCTGACCCTGACTGCTTTGGCCTGGCAAAGAAACCTGCACAGATACTGCAGGTGGTGCAGAAAATGGTGGCCCTACACTGCCGGAAGTGATGTTGCGTTGATGACTAGCTTCATTGGCCGAGGGTGCTACAACCTTAAGGGACGTTTGGTAGTTAGTCCAAGCTTGCAAATGCATGGTGGTTAAATGTCTATGCATGCAACTTGTACTGAGACTTTTCAGATTCTGCCCTCTGCTTAAGGTAGTTGAACATTTTTGACAGATGACTTTGCGCTGATCAATTGGATGTTGTTTAAAAAAATGCCAGACTGCACTCTTTCTAGCATCGGATACCTTTTCAGGCATTGCAGACTGAGCTTTAACCGGATGGCCACGCTGTCCTCCAACAGGTTTTGACTTTGCCACGCGTTTTGGGCAAGATACGGGCCCGGCAGATGGAACCTGTTGCGATGTTGATGCCTGCTGCGGCCCCTCCTCCTCCGCTTCAGAACTGCTGCCGCCTGCACCCTGTTCCCCCAATGGCTGCCAATCGGGGTCAAGAACTGGGTCATCTATTACCTCTTCTTGTAGCTCGTGTGCAACTCCGTCTGTGTCACCGTGTCGGTCAGTGGTATAGCGTTCGTGATGGGGCAACATAGTCTCATCAGGGTCTGATTCTTGATCAGCACCCTGCGAGGGCAATGTTGTGGTCTGAGTCAAAGGACCAGCATAGTAGTCTGGCTGTGGCTGTGCATCAGTGCACTCCATGTCAGATTCAACTTGTAATGGGCATGGACTGTTAACTGCTTCACTTTCTAAGCCAGGGACGGTATGTGTAAAGAGCTCCATGGAGTAACCCGTTGTGTCGCCTGCTGCATTCTTCTCTGTTGTTGTTTTTGCTGAAGAGGACAAGGAAGCGACTTGTCCCTGACCGTGAACATCCACTAACGACGCGCTGCTTTTACTTTTACCAGTTTCACGAGATGAGGCAAAAGAGCTAGAGGCTGAGTCAGCAAGATAAGCCAAAACTTGCTCTTGCTGCTCCGGCTTTAAAAGCGGTTTTCCTACTCCCAGAAAAGGGAGCGTTCGAGGCCTTGTGTAGCCAGACGACGAACCTGGCTCCACAGCTCCAGACTTAGGTGCAATATTTTTTTTCCCACGACCACCTGATGCTCCACCACTACCACTACCCTCATTACCAGCTGACAATGAACGCCCCCGGCCACGACCTCTTCCACCAGACTTACTCATTTTTTTAAAAACGTTACCAAACTAACGGTATTTGTTGCTGTCACACAACTTACACGGTGAGCTATAACTTCAGTATGATTTAGCTACCCCTTTACAGGTGGGTGAGACCACAACGAAAATCAGGCACAATGTTACACACTCTGTTGTTGGTGGCAACAAATGAGAGAGATGCCACACACGCAGGACTGTCACTGAAGCGCAAATGTAAATATTAATCTCCCACTGATTTGTTTTGGTTTTTTTTAACAGGGAGACTTTAGAAAAAAAAAAATAATAAAAAAAAATGATTTTTTAAGGAAGAATTTATAAACCAAATAAAATGAAATGATTGTTTCAGGGAGAATTTAGAAAACAAATAAAAAAAAAAATAGGCTTTCTATGGCCCACTGAGTGAGAGAGGACGCACACAGGAGTCAGGAGTGGCACACAAGCCCAGAGGCCAATATTTATCTCCCACTGATTGATTTAGTGATTTTTTCAGGTAGATTTTGGAACCCAAATCAAGCAAAAAAATTAATAGGCTTTCTATGGCCCACAATTGGAGAGAGAGAGAGAGATGGCACACCCAGGAGTCAAGACTGGCACACAAGCAGAAAGGGCAATATTAATCTCCCACTGATTTGATTTTTTTTTTTTTTTTTTTCAGGGAGACTTTAGAAAAAAAAAATACAAAAAAAATGATTTTTTCAGGAATAATTTAGAAATAAAATTATTTTTTCAGGGAGAATTTAGAAAACAAATAAAACAAAAAATAGGCTTTCTAGGGCCCACGGAGTGAGAGATGACGCACACAGGAGTCAGGAGTGGCACACAAGCCCAGAGGCCAATATTTATCTCCCACTGATTGATGTAGTGATTTTTTCAGGTAGATTTTGGAACCCAAATCAAGCTAAAAAAATAATAGGCTTTCTATGGCCCACAATTGGAGAGAGAGAGATGGCACACCCAGGAGTCAACACTGGCACACAAGCAGAAAGGGCAATATTAATCTCCCACTGATTTGATTTTTTTTTTTTTTTTCAGGGAGACTTTAGAAAAAAAAAATACAAAAAAATGAATTTTTCAGGAAGAATTTAGAAACAAAATAAAATAAAATGATTGTTTCAGGGAGAATTTAGAAAACAAATAAAAAAAAATTAGGCTTTGTAGGGCCCACTGAGTGACAGATGACGCACACAGGAGTCAGGAGTGGCACACAAGCCCAGAGGCCAATATTTATCTCCCACTGATTGATTTAGTGATTTTTTCAGGTAGATTTTGGAACCCAAATCAAGCAAAAAAATTAATAGGCTTTCTATGGCCCACAATTGGAGAGAGAGAGATGGCACACCCAGGAGTCAAGACTGGCACACAAGCAGAAAGGGCAATATTAATCTCCCACTGATTTGATTTTTTTTTTTTTTTTTCAGGGAGACTTTAGAAAAAAAAATACAAAAAAAATGATTTTTTCAGGAATAATTTAGAAACCAAATAAAATAAAATAATTTTTTCAGGGAGAATTTAGAAAACAAATAAAACAAAAAATAGGCTTTCTAGGGCCCAATGAGTGAGAGATGACGCACACAGGAGTCAGGAGTGGCACACAAGCCCAGAGGCCAATATTTATCTCCCACTGATTGATTTAGTGACTTTTTCAGGTAGATTTTGGAACCCAAATCAAGCAAAAAAATAAATAGGCTTTCTATGGCCCACAATTGGTGAGAGAGAGGCCGGCTTCACACTTGCGAGTTTTACGGACGTAAGAGCGCAGAAACTACGTCCGTAAAACTCGCAAAAAATACGGCACAATTATTCTCTATGCCCCTGCTCCTATCTACCGTATTTTACTGATCAGTATTATACGGCTTTCTACGGCCGTACAAAATCGCAGCATGCTGCGTTTGTCACCATACTGCGCAAGAAATACGCCAATGAAAGTCTATGGAAGCGTGAAAAATACGGATTACACACGGACAAGCAGTGTGACTTGCGAGAAATACGCAGCGGTGTTAGAGAGAAAAGCCGGTAATTCAGTGCGGTGTACAGTAAAATCACACTGACAGCTTACAGTCCAATAGGTAGAATAAATGTGTACACATAGAATAGGTATATATATATATATATGTCAGTGAGACACATATATGTATATATATTACTATTTTTTCCAGCGCTATACAGCTTGAAAGCCGGTAATTCAATTACCGGCTTTTTGTTTCTCCTTCCTAAAACCCGACATGATTTGAGACATGGTTTACATACAGTAAACCATGTCTTCTCTCCATTTTTTTTGCAGATTCCACACTACTAATGTCAGTAGTGTGTATCTGCAAAATTTGGCCGTTCTAGCTCTTAAAATAAAGGGTTAAATGGCGGAAAAAATTGGCGTGGGCTCCCGCGCAATTTTCTCCGCCAGAGTAGTAAAGCCAGTGACTGAGGGCAGATATTAATAGCCTGGAGAGGGTCCATGGTTATTGGCCCCCCTGGCTAAAAATATCTGCCCCCAGCCACCCCAGAAAAGGCACATCTGGAAGATGCGCCTATTCTGGCACTTGGCCACTCTCTTCCCATTCCCGTGTAGCGGTGGGATATGGGGTAATGAAGGGTTAATGCCACCTTGCTATTGTAAGGTGACATTAAGCCAAATTAATAATGGAGAGGCGTCAATTATGACACCTATCCATTATTAATCCAATTGTAGTAAAGGGTTAAATAAAACACAAACACATTATTTTAAATTATTTTAATGAAATAAAAACAATGGTTGTTGGAGTATTTTATTCTACGCCCAATCCAGTCACTGAAGACCCTCGTTCTGTGAAAGAAAAAACATAATAAACCAACAATATACTTACCCTCCGCAGATCTGTAACGTCCAACGATGTAAATCCTTCTGAAGGGGTTAAAACCTTTTGCAGCAAGGAGCTTTGCTAATGCAATGCTACTCCTTGCTGCAAAACCCCGGGGAATGAGTCTAAATATAGATCAATGAGCTATATTTAGCTTCATTTGCGGTGAGGCGCCCTCTGCTGGATGTTCATAGATCGTGGGAACTTAGCTCATTGATCTATATTTAGACTCATTCCCCGGGGTTTTGCAGCGAGGAGTAGCATTGCATTAGCAAAGCTCCTTGCTGCAAAAGGTTTTAACCCCTTCAGAAGGATTTACATCGTTGGACGTTACAGATCTGCGGAGGGTAAGTATATTGTTGGTTTATTATGTTTTTTCTTTCACAGAACGAGGGTCTTCAGTGACTGGATTGGGCGTAGAATAAAATACTCCAACAACCATTGTTTTTATTTCATTAAAATAATTTAAAATAATGTGTTTGTGTTTTATTTAACCCTTTACTACAATTGGATTAATAATGGATAGGTGTCATAATTGACGCCTCTCCATTATTAATTTGGCTTAATGTCACCTTACAATAGCAAGGTGGCATTAACCCTTCATTACCCCATATCCCACCGCTACACGGGAATGGGAAGAGAGTGGCCAAGTGCCAGAATAGGCGCATCTTCCAGATGTGCCTGTTCTGGGGTGGCTGGGGGCAGATATTTTTAGCCAGGGGGGGGCCAATAACCATGGACCCTCTCCAGGCTATTAATATCTGCCCTCAGTCACTGGCTTTACTACTCTAGCGGAGAAAATTGCGCGGGAGCCCACGCCAATTTTTTCCGCCATTTAACCCTTTATTTTAAGAGCTAGAACGGCCAAATTTTGCAGATACACTCTACTGACATTAGTAGTGTGGAATCTGCAAAAAAAATGGAGAGAAGACATGGTTTACTGTATGTAAACCATGTCTCAAATCATGTCGGGTTTTAGGAAGGAGAAACAAAAAGCCGGTAATTGAATTACCGGCTTTCAAGCTGTATAGCGCTGGAATAAATATTAATATATATATACATATATGTGTCTAATGACATATATATATATATATATATATATATATATATATATATATATATAGACAGTATATATATATATTTTTTTTTCTTTTTGGGACACATGGATCATTTCTATAGCGGTATGTTGGTTTTGCAAGCCTGCGAGAAAACCACGCAGTACGGCTGCCATACGGATTACATACGGAGGATGCCATGCGCAAAAAACGCTGACACACCCTGCCTACGGAGGAGCTACGGACCACTATTTTCGGGACTTTTCAGCGTATTACGGCCGTAATATACGGACCGTATTGTTTTACGCTGTGTGTGACGCCGGCCAGAGAGAGAGATGGCACACCCAGGAGTCAAGACTGGCACACAAGCAGAAAGGGCAATATTAATCTCCCACTGATTTGATTTTTTTTTTTTTTTTCAGGGAGACTTTAGAAAAAAAAATTACAAAAAAAATGATTTTTTCAGGAATAATTTAGAAACCAAATAAAATAAAATGATTTTTTCAGGGAGAATTTAGAAAACAAATAAAACAAAAAATAGGCTTTCTATGGCCCACTGAGTGAGTGATGATGCACACAGGAGTCAGGAGTGGCACACAAGCCCTGAGGCCAATATTTTTCTCCCACTGATTGATTTAGTGATTTTTTCAGGTAGATTTTGGAACCCAAATCAAGCAAAAAAATAAATAGGCTTTCTATGGCCCACTGAGTGAGAGATGACACAGACAGGGATGGCACTCTAGCAGAAATGCCAATCTTAATCTCCCACAAAAAAAAAAAAAAAACAGGGAGTGTCCTTCAATTACTATCTCCCTGCAGTAATCTCAGCCAGGTATGGCAGGCAGCAATAAGGAGTGGACTGATGCACAAATTAAATAAAAAGTGTGGACAAACAAACAAGATAGCTGTGCAGAAAGGAAGGAACAAGAGGATTTGTGCTTTGAAAAAAGCAGTTGGTTTGCACAGCGGCGTACACACAGCAATGCAGCTATCAGGGAGCTTTCTAGGGCAGCCCAATGAGCTACAGCGCTGAGGGGGAAAAAAAAAAAATGTAGCTTCCACTGTCCCTGCACACCGAAGGTGGTGTTGGACAGTGGAAATCGCTACAGCACAAGCGGTTTGGTGGTTAATGGACCCTGCCTAACGCTATCCCTGCTTCTGACGAAGCGGCAGCAACCTCTCCCTAAGCTCAGATCAGCAGCAGTAACATGGCGGTCGGCGGGAACGCCCCTTTATAGCCCCTGTGACGCCGCGGACAGCAAGCCAATCACTGCAATGCCCTTCTCTAAGATGGTGGGGACCAGGACCTATGTCATCACGCTGCCCACACTCTGCGTTTACCTTCATTGGCTGAGAAATGGCGCTTTTCGCGTCATTAAAACGCGACTTTGGCGCGAAAGTCGCGTACCGCATGGCCGACCCCGCACAGGGGTCGGATCGGGTTTCATGAAACCCGACTTTGCCAAAAATCGGCGACTTTTGAAAATGAACGACCCGTTTCGCTCAACCCTAGTGACTGCACCAGCAGAATAGTGAGTGCAGCTCTGGGGTATAATACAGGATGTAACTCAGGACCAATAATGTAATGTATGTACACAGTGACTGCACCAGCAGAATAGTGAGTGCAGCTCTGGGGTATAATACAGGATGTAACTCAGGATCAGTAATGTAATGTATGTACACAGTGACTGCACCAGCAGAATAGTGAGTGCAGCTCTGGAGTTTAATACAGGATGTAACTCAGGATCAGTAATGTAATGTATATATACAGTGACTGCACCAGCAGAATAGTGAGTGCAGCTCTGGAGTATAATACAGGATGTAACTCAGGACCAATAATGTAATGTATGTACACAGTGACTGCACCAGCAGAATAGTGAGTGCAGCTCTGGGGTATAATACAGGATGTAACTCAGGATCAGTAATGTAATGTATGTACACAGTGACTGCACCAGCAGAATAGTGAGTGCAGCTCTGGGGTATAATACAGGATGTAACTCAGGATCAGTAATGTAATGTATATACACAGTGACTGCACCAGCAGAATAGTGAGTGCAGCTCTGGAGTATAATACAGGATGTAACTCAGGATCAGTAATGTAATGTATGTACACAGTGACTGCACCAGCAGAATAGTGAGTGCAGCTCTGGGGTATAATACAGGATGTAACTCAGGATCAGTAATGTAATGTATATATACAGTGACTGCACCAGCAGAATAGTGAGTGCAGCTCTGGAGTATAATACAGGATGTAACTCAGGATCAGTAATGTAATGTATGTACACAGTGACTGCACCAGCAGAATAGTGAGTGCAGCTCTGGGGTATAATACAGGATGTAACTCAGGATCAGTAATGTAATGTATGTACACAGTGACTGCACCAGCAGAATAGTGAGTGCAGCTCTGGAGTATAATACAGGATGTAACTCAGGATCAGTAATGTAATGTATATATACAGTGACTGCACCAGCAGAATAGTGAGTGCAGCTCTGGAGTATAATACAGGATGTAACTCAGGACCAATAATGTAATGTATGTACACAGTGACTGCACCAGCAGAATAGTGAGTGCAGCTCTGGAGTATAATACAGGATGTAACTCAGGATCAGTAATGTAATGTATGTACACAGTGACTGCACCAGCAGAATAGTGAGTGCAGCTCTGGAGTATAATACAGGATGTAACTCAGGATCAGTAATGTAATGTATATATACAGTGACTGCACCAGCAGAATAGTGAGTGCAGCTCTGGAGTATAATACAGGATGTAACTCAGGACCAATAATGTAATGTATGTACACAGTGACTGCACCAGCAGAATAGTGAGTGCAGCTCTGGAGTATAATACAGGATGTATCTCAGGTTCAGTAATGCATGTAGTTTCCCATACACAGGTGTAATAGCAGGGTATCCTCCCCTCAGCGTTACTCCTACTGGTGTAACACTAGACGGTTTAGTCGTCGTACTGTAATAAGGAGCAGGCGAGGGTTGATATGACAGCGTCTGACCACAGGGCGGCTGCACCTCTCATCTCTGTCCAATCCTTCCATCCACACAGGTTATTTGAAGCTACCAGATAAGTGGTAATATCTGTGCTCCTGTGATGTGCCGGGCAGGAGAGGGCACCAAAATATTCTGCCGGGATCCTGTCCAGCACTGACTAATCCTTCAGGAATGTAAATAATTAGCAAGTCCTGGATTTATGAGAGGAAAGAAATCATATAATAAATTGTACGGATAATTCTTCCCTGAAAATGTGCAACATTAATCCGGTATTAGGCGAAGCAAAACTGCGAGAACATAAAGAACATATCGAAAACACAGAAGTAATATACAGACTGAATGATAAAATTCTGAATAACAGAACTATCTTCTTGCTGAAAAAAAAACAATCTTCTCAATTTTTTTTTATGTAATCACAAGAATAAATGAGTTGAAAGTTTACCAAACACACCAAATACCGGCTATAGGTTTCGCCTGTCGGCTTCTTCAAGGAGAAAGCTTCAGCTGCCAGCAGTGCTACTCTACATTGTTTGATTTTTTTGGTGATGATTTTGCTTGGGCACAGATGAATTCAGCAGGAAAAAAATCAGAACGTATCGTTCCTGATCACGTCTGACCACTTTTAACTAACAACCCAGCTTAGCCAGCCACTAGACTCTAAAACTTAACATTTAATATGTATACCTCTAAAATTATGTGTACTTTAAAAACAATTTGGTGCTCATGTTTAACCGTGCACTAGACAAGAAAAATGGCATGATCTCACCCAATTGCTGTCTCTCTTCTTGTTATAGATTCTTGTGCTTGTTGAGAGCACGGCATGGGACGGAGACCAATAGACCTTATCCTCACATGGAGGACGCCGCTGAATGAGGTTATGTCTGCCACTGCAGAATACTTCCATTAACCTGGACATTTAACCTGGACATTTTATTCCCCTGATGAACCCCCGTAACGGGGAGGGAAACGCGTTGGGAAAAGAAAGAGGACACATTATCCAGGGTGGTTATCTAATATATAAAGCTGAATGTGTGTATGTGTGTGTGTGTGTGTGTATGTGTGTATGTCCGGGATTGGCATCTGAACCGTCGCATCTACAGCCACAAAATTTTGCACAGTCACACGTCTGGACCCCGAGAGCGTCATAGGCTATGTTGTGAGGTGAAATTTTAACCCCGCGCTTTCCAATTCACCAAACAATTTTGCCCCTATCTACATAATGGGGAAAAAGTGAAAGGAAAAGTGTTGGAGGCAAATTGACAGCTGCCAGATGTGAACAAGGGGGAGTTAAAGAGTGAGAGCGATGGCGCCAAAGAGTATATACCGTACAGTTGGTAAGGTGGGGCCCCGACATGGGATACTCACCACACACGGGGATATGAACACACACACAAAATGCGCCACACACCACCACGTGCTTGAACACATATACCACCACCAGCACACATTTCACCACACATACACCAACCTCGCCACATAAAAGTCGAAACACAAAAGTCGCCGCTCAAAACTCGCCACATGCAAAACTAGGCTCACGCAAAACTCGCCACACGTGCAAAACTCACCTCATGGGAAAACTCGCCACACGCAAAACTTGCACCCGCGGAAAAATTGCCACATGCGCAAAAGTTGCAACACATGCAAAAGTTGCCTCACACAAAACTTGCACATACTCAAAAGGCACCACACATAAAACTCGCCACGCGCAAAACTTGCCATGCGCAAAACTTGCTGCACACAACTTACTACACTAACCTGTCACATGCAACTCGACACACAAAAAGTTGCTACACGCATGTTGCCACACAAAACTCATCTCACAAAAGTCGCTACATGCATGTCGCCACACGCAACTCAACACACACAACTTGACACACGAAACTCGCCCTAGAGCACACACAAGTCTGGTATTATCCTTCAAAAATAAAAATCTGATTAATAAGCAGACAAACTACAAGAGCAACAAATATACCATATAGGAAATACGCCAGCTGTCAGTCACATGACCTGTCTATTGTGTGTATGTGTGAGCTAATACATACTGCCAAGGGGAGGGCTTCCTGTTGGCAGGGGATTTATCAGGCTGCCAATTTATCTTACAAATACTGAGGTAAAAATACTGACCAAATAACGTGTGAACGAGGTCTAATACAGGAGGAGATGACATACAGATATATACTATGTACAGGGGAGATAACACACAGGTATATACTATATACAGGAGAGATAACACAGGTATATACTATATAGAGGAGGAGATGACATACAGGTACATACTATATACAGGAGGAGATGACATACAAGTATATACTATATACAGGAGGAGATGATACACAGGTATATACTATATACAGGAGCAGATGACCTACAGGTATATACTATATACAGGAGGAGATGACTTATAGGTATATATTATATACAGGGGAGATGACACACAGGTATATACTATATACAGGAGGAGATGACATACAGGTATATACTATATATAGGAGGAGATGACATACAGGTATATACTATATACAGGGGAGATGACATACAGGTATATACTATATACAGGAGATGACATACAGGTGTATACTATATATAAGGGAGATGACAAACATGTATATACTGAAGTGAAAATGAGAGGTGTGAGGTGAAAATGAAAAGGTGTGAGTGCAAAATGAGAGGAGTGAGGGAAAATAGTGGAGTGATCGGAAAATGACAGATGTGAGGTCGATATAACAAGTGTTAGTGGGGAATGAGAGGAGTGAGGGGGAAAATAAGAGGAGTGAGGGGGAAAATGAGAGGTGTGAGGGAGAAAATGAGAGATGTGAGAGGGAAAATGAAAGATGTGATGGGGAAAATGAGAGGCGTGATGGGAAAATAAGAGAAGTGAGGTGCTATAACTAACCACAGATATTTACTATGCCCAGGCAGCGCCGGGCTCTTCAGCTAGTACTAACTAAAGGGCTTCACTAAGTAGGCTCAAACTTGGGGACTGCCCTTGTCAGGGCGGGAGTCTTATACACGGGGCACGACAGGGAAGATAGCTTCAAACCCTCCCCCCCTACCTATTTTTTCTCCCCCCCATCGGAAAAGGTCTATTGGTCTCCGTCCCATGCCAAGCTCTCAACAAGCACAAGAATCTATAACAAGAAGAGAGACAGCAATTGGGTGAGATCATGCCATTTTTCTTGTCTAGTGCACGGTTAAACATGAGCACCAAATTGTTTTTAAAGTACACATAATTTTAGAGGTATACATATTAAATGTTAAGTTTTAGAGTCTAGTGGCTGGCTAAGCTGGGTTGTTTGTTGCTTGGGCATAGACCAAAATCCAGGACGGTCCGCTGTATCCGGGACGGTTGGGACTTATGGATTTATTTTCTGTTCATTCATTCATTATTGACACCTCTCCATTACTAAGCCGGGCTTGGTGTCACCTTACAATAAGGTATCATTAACCCCCAACTATTACCACACTTGCCACTGCTACAGGGCAAGTGGGAAGAGCAAGACTATGTGCCACAATTGGCGCATCTTAGAGATGTGCCTTTTCTGGAGCAGCTGAGTGTTGATGTTTTTAGCCAGGGGGCCAAAATCCATGGCCCCTTCCTAGGCTATTAATATCAGCCTGCAGCTGTCTGCATACCCTTTGCTGGTTATTTTTTATAGGGGAACCCCACATCATTTTTTTTAGTCCCCCATTTTAATAGCCAATAAAGGCTAAGTTATACAGTTGTGAGCTGATATTAATAGCCTGGGAAGCTCCATGGTTATTACCCCCTTCCCAGGCTATAAACATCTGCCACCAGTCACTGGCTTTCCCTCTGCTGGTTTTGAAAATTGCACGGGAGCCCATGCCATTATTTCCCGTAAAATAATCTTGTATTAATTACATACAAGTCCCCTAATTTGCACACACACACTACTAATTGTATTGGTCACTGACATTTATATATCTTACCTATTCTGCATCTATTTACTGTATGTAAATCATGTCTTCTATCCTGTCGGCTCCTGCAGTGATTATACAGAAACCGACAAATGAATTACCGGCTATTCTTCTATTTATCTCTCTATGAAATATAAAGACATATATATATGTGTCACTGATATATACTGTGAAGGAAACCCGGTTCCTCCCACGTCACCAATCCGTGACGTCACTACACAGGCACAGCTCTCCCGCGCCGCCTTTGTCTCTCAGGTCAATAAGGGAACTGCACCTAGAGCAAATGACCACCGGTGAGACTGCCCTGTTACCCAAGCTGGGTATTCTAAGATTCGCAATCAGCGTAAAAGGATCAGCCCAAAATGAATTTATGATTTAATTGCCTTAAGGGCGCACTAGGAAATATACAGTAAAAATATATCAAGAGTTACAGTCAGAGTAAAATATAACAATAATAATACAAGGCTTAAAGGTATAAAGCTGCAGGTCAATTTACCAGGTTGAAGGTCGCTTGTAGAAGTCGGGGGGCTCAGCAATCCGCAGGTCCAAGACTTAGTTGCCAGGTAGCCCCCAGAAAGCATGTGCTTGCTCCCCTCTGGCTGGCATACCCTCTCCCTTAGTTTCTTAGTTAGTCATCTTCCTCTATTCTGACCCATTCTCCAAGGGTCCCAGCTCTTAACCCTGCTGTGTCCCTCCTCCCTGTACCTGGGCGGGCTAAGAATCTCCACCCCTCAGCTTCCCTGCAAGATCTGTATCCAATATCTAATAAATGGGATAACTTCTCTCAGGATGATCAGATCAGCACATGGGCGGCACCAGCGCACGAGGTTTGTTCTGCCGGTCGCCCAGGGACCAAACCCGGACCCATTCGGTCACTATGGGAGGCTGATCTCCATATCTCAGGTACCAGAACTCCCATGGACCCGGGAGTTGCACTGTCAGATGCGCAATTTCTTTAGGGCGAGGGGGATATTTTTTATGAGCCTGTACTTCAGACGATGAGTCCATAATTCATGATTCCATGTTGGAGACAGTTCGACTGGAAGGCCACAATAGACGTGTATCCTGTGGCCACTTGACATGCGTGCTTTAATTGAGCCCCCAGGTACCTCCTTGTCCCCTGTTGGTGTGGCTTCCTCATTGAGCTTTAAAGTACCCTCTGCCTGCTACACTGAGCTTAATTCCATTACCATGCTAAAAGGAACTTTATTCATGAGAAAAGGTGGGGGCCAGGAGGGCTCATCTCTGCAGACCTGTGACGAGAAGACAAAATGGAGGTCACGCCAATCTCTGTTAGTATGCCCATATCCAAGATGGCGGCTGCTCCCTCATCACATATACATATATAATGTATATATCTATTCTATCTATTCTATTCTAACCTGTCACTGTGATTTTACTGCACACTGCACAGGAATTGCCGGCTTTACTATCTATCTATCTATCTATTATATATATCCAGTATATATATGTGTGTGTTTTGATGAATATGAACATGATGTGTACATGACATAGAGAACTTTTGTATGTAAACGCTCATGTTAAAATTGCAATGCGCTTGGATGTAAATGGGATGCAAGGTGTGAAAATCGCATTCTACTCGTATGACACTCGAATAGCACTCACATGACACTCACATAGCACTTGTCCAATTTTTCTGTCCAGATTACAGACCATTTTTTTTCTCGCATATGGGTATGAGTCCTAAAAGTACAATCTGCCTGTAGGAGATTACAATGTACATTCAATTCTTCACAACAAGGCCATGCAGCCTCCAATGACACAGGTTGGGGGTTTGAATACTGGGGATTTGTGGTTGAATTGCGCTGTAGAAAACCTGTCAGATAGAGGGTGGCCCTGTCCTCTACTTCCTAACCTCACCCACTTTTTCGTGCCAGTTTTAAAAATTAAACACACATTTTAGTAAAATTGTGGTGTGCTCCAAAAATGTACTGCCTTTCAACACCAGGAAACGTAATGCCTTTTATAAAGTGTCTCTATTTCTTTTTAATCAGAGTCTGTGTCTGGGACTTGGAGTTGCAGGTGAGTGAAAATAGGCACCTCAAATGATTTAAAATGTTTCAACTGTTCAACTGTTCAACTGTTTTTTTAGAAAACACCAGTGATTGTCTTACCGCTGTCTCTAACATCATGTCCTCCCTCTATCTGAAACTAAACCTGTCAAAAACTGAACTCCTCGTGTTCTCTCCCTCTACTAACCTACCTTTGCCTGACATTGCCATCTCCGTGTGCGGTTCCACCATTACTCCAAAGCAACATGCCCGCTGCCTTGGGGTCATCCTTGATTCTGACCTTTCATTCACCCCCTACATCCGATCACTGGCTCGCTCTTCTTACCTGCATCTCAAAAACATTTCTAGAATTCGCCCTTTTCTTAATTTCGACTCTGCAAAAACTCTGACTGTTTCACTTATTCATTCTCGTCTGGACTATTGTAACTCTCTACTAATCGGTCTCCCTCTTGCAAAACTCTCCCCGCTCCAATCTGTCCTGAATGCTGCAGCCAGGATCATATTCCTCACCAACCGTTACACCGATGCCTCTACCCTGTGCCAGTCATTACACTGGCTACCCATCCACTCCAGAATCCAGTACAAAACTACTACCCTCATCCACAAAGCACTCCATGGCTCAGCACCACCCTACATCTCCTCCCTGGTATCAGTCTACCACCCTACCCGTGCCCTCCGCTCCGCTAATGACCTCAGGTTAGCATCCTCAATAATCAGAACCTCCCACTCCCGTCTCCAAGACTTTACACGTGCTGCGCCGATTCTTTGGAATGCACTACCTAGGTTAATACGATTAATCCCCAATCCCCACAGTTTTAAGCGTGCCCTAAAAACTCATTTGTTCAGACTGGCCTACCGCCTCAATGCATTAACCTAACGATCCCTGTGTGGCCTATTTATAATAAAAAAAAAAAAAAAAAAAGGTTCCTCGCATCATGTTCTCATACACTTTATGCAGAATTAGCCCTCTGTGTCTGTACTGCTACATACTTAGGCAGTTAACTGGTTCATGCAGCTTTACATGAACACCCGAGCCTTACACTATAGCTGGTCCGAATAACTAAAGCAATTGTTACCATCCACCTCTCGTGTCTCCCCTTTTCCCCATAGTTTGTAAGCTTGCGAGCAGGGCCCTCACTCCTCCTGGTATCTGTTTTGAACTGTATTTCTGTTATGCTGTAATGTCTATTGTCTGTACAAGTCCCCTCTATAATTTGTAAAGCGCTGCGGAATATGTTGGCGCTATATAAATAAAATTATTATTATTATTATTATTATTATTATTATTTAAAGCCCTCTATATTCATTTATTCCATCAATGGAAAAATTTAAAAAATACATACAGGTCTCAGAAAATGACGACATAAACCAAATATATATATATATATATATATATATATATATGCCCTGCCGCTGGAGAAAAAAACGATCTTTGCTGGTGTTGGAGCTGTTGGAGTTCATCCTTACGCACAATTTTTTTGTTTTCAAAGATCGTTTTTTTTCTCCAGCGGCAGGGCACTGCCATGGGGGCGGCCTGTGCGCCGTCATATGCTAATCTATTCCTAGGATTCTGGGAACGTGAGATTTTTCAGGGCGGCGCACAGTCCGCCCCCCTGTCCACCGAATTCTTGGTTGGTACAGATATATTGATGATATTCTGTTCATATGGCATGGCCCTGCCCTGGAGCTACAGCAATTTATGCTGGGATTGAACGACAACGGCTCCAACATCAAGCTCACATACACATACCATCACAATGAGATTTCTTTTCTGGATATTACTTTAATGGTTCAAGAAGGTGGCGAAATCTATACAGACATGTATCGCAAAGAGACTTCTGTTAATGCTCTCTTACACTCATCCTCATCCCATCCACCCTCCACGATAAGAGCCATCCCTATAGGACAGTTCCTTCGGGCTCGAAGGATCTGCGCATCTGATTCGTTGTTCGAGAGGCAGGCTGTGGACCTTGGGGAACGTTTTTATCAACGTGGGTACAGCAGACGCAATATTAAGAGGGGATATCTCAGGGCAAAACAAACTTGTAGGAACGTTCTTCTGGTTGAGAGGGGTAAGATAACACAAAAGACCTGGGAAAATCAACCCAGATTCATATCCACCTTTAATCACAGGTGGGAGGAGATGAGACGTGTTCTCAATAAACATTGGCCTGTCCTGACAACCGATCCTGTGCTCAAGAACTGTTTGTCTGAAAGACCTCTCATGACAGCACGTAGGAGCAACAACATTAAAGACATTCTTGTACACAGTCACTACGTGGCAAGGTCACAAGACCCATTTAAAGCAGGGAAACAAAAAAATGGCTTTTTCCCATGTGGTGACTGCCTGGCTTGCAGAAATCTCATTCGATCCTCTGTTTTCGTTTCATCAGATGGCAAACGTGAGTTTAAAATCAGAGAACACATCACATGTAGTACGACTTATGTCGTCTATTATGCCATCTGTACATGCAAACTCATATACATTGGGCTTACATCTAGGGAGTTGCGAGTTCGGGTACGCGAACATATACGAGACATCAAGGCAGCCAGTGAGGTGGAAGATGTTGAAAATCTAAAACCAATTCCGAAACACTTTCGTAAACACCACAACTGTAATCCCAAAGATCTCAAAATATGGGGTATTGATAAAATTCGTACAGGCATAAGAGGTGGTGATGCCAAACAGAAATTGGCCCAACGAGAATGTCGTTGGATCACGGTACTTAATACACTTGCTCCAGCGGGTCTCAACGAACAGTTGAGCTTTAGTTCCTTTTTATAGTACTTGTCTCCGGTTTTATTTTGTTTATTTTTTGTGTTGTGTGTGTCTCTTAGTGTGGTTTTAACTGTTTTTTTTTCTTTTATTATTAATGATTATAGTTCTCAGCTTCAATCCATCCTACTACCACTCAAGTGGCTGCTCGACTAAGTCAGGCCTGCTTTGCCTCGGAGAATAGTCGTTCTTCTTCGGTCCACGACCCTGATATATATATAACATAGACTTCTTAATTTCCACGTCATTCTGGATGTCACTTCACTCTATGATGGATGGCACCAACAAGATGCGTCTCTTCACCCCCCTTTTTTTCAGCTACTGTTGGTCACTTACCTTGTGCATTACTCACCTTATTGCCTCAGTATGGTATAATGGGGTATTTACCTACATATTGTATGGAGTTATCTATATATGGTATGAATGTACATCTTGTTTATTACACACATGTGTCTCTCCTTTTTTTGTTCTCCCTTATTATTATTATTACCCTGTTTTCTGTTTATTTTGTTCACTATCATGTATATATTTTGTGTATTTTTGTTTTTAAGAGGCTAATTTAGTATTATTATTATTGCACTGTCCCACTACTAATGTATATATATACTATTTCCTATGTTTAATACATCTATAGTCACAATTGGACACTGACGCATGCCATACGTCTTTTTCTCTGAGGCATATTCGGCTCATACCAACAGGCTTTTTGCAGTACCGCTTTCTTAGTACTTCATTTGATAGATGTGAAGCACCGGCCATTTGTGCGCATGTCTGCTGACGTCTGGATTCTGGGACATTGTGGGCGGCGCCGTTTGATGACGCGTGCGGTTCAGTGACGTCGCTGCGATGGAACTGACCGCGGCGCCATCTTGGATGCCGCCCGGGATGTAATTCCCGGTCGGACGAGAGGCGTCATGCGCCGCATCTGGTGGCACGGATCTCACTTATCAGTACACCTATAAGTAACTCCATGTAGGGACCTGTAGCAGCACTGCCCCCTGACGAAGCTGACGCGAAACGCACGTTGGGGCCACAGCGAGGTTTTTCCGTCTGCCAACACCTGGGTAAGAACTATGTGTGGGTTCACCATATCCCCACATGTCTCTTTTTTTACTTTCATTATTGACTTGACTCTTAGTATTTTGAGCCGTGCGCAGGGCTTGATATACGTTATCAGTGACCAGTATTTTTCCTTGTAGTAAGATAAAATCATCTAGTTCTAGGCCCATTTGGGATTTGCACTATGCACTTTAACCCCTTAGCGACCGCCGATACGCCTTTTAACGGCGGCCGCTAAGGGTACTTAAACCACAGCGCCGTTAATTAACGGCGCTGTGGAAAAAGTCCATAGCGCCCCCCAGAGGCCGATTTTCTCCGGGGTCTCGGCTGCCGAGGGTAGCCGAGACCCCAGAGAACATGATTCGGGGGTTTTTTAACCCACCCCGCATTTGCGATCGCCGGTAATTAACTGTTTACCGGCGATCGCAAAAAAAAAAAAAAAAAAAGCGATCTCTTTTTAATTTCTCTGTCCTCCGATGTGATCGCATATCGGAGGACAGAGAAAAGGGGTCCCAGGTGGCCCCCCAATACTCACCTAGCTCCCCCAATGCTCCTCGTGTCTCTCGGTGGGCGCCGCCATCTTCAAAATGGCGGGCGCATGTGCAGTGCGCCCGCCGGCCGGCACCGGGAGAATCTTTGGGGTCTCGGCTGCCGGGGGTAGCCGAGACCCCAAAGAGCACGATCGGGGTCGGTATTACCGACCCCTGTTTTGCGATCGCCGGTAATTAACTGTTTACCGGCGACCGCAAAAAAAAAAAAAAAAAAAAGTAAAGTGTAATTCTCTGTCCTCTGATGTGATCGCACATCAGAGGACAGAGAAATAGGGGGATTCGGGGACCCTAGCATACTCACCTAGGTCCCTGGATCCTCTTGCTGCTCCTCCTGGCCGCCGGCAGCAGAACATGGCGGACGCATGCCCAGTGCGCCCGCCATCTGTCTCCATCTGCCGGCCGGCAGGAGAACAGCAGTTGGGGCTAAAATTAGGGTTAGGGTTAGGGGTAGGGTTAGGGGTAGGGGTAGGGTTAGGGTTAGGGGTAGGGTTAGGTTAGGGGTAGGGTTAGGGGTAGGGTTAGGGGTAGGGTTAGGGTTAGGGTTAGGGGTAGGGTTAGGGTTAGGGGTAGGGTTAGGGGTAGGGTTAGGTTAGGGGTAGGGTTAGGGGTAGGGTTAGGTTAGGGTTAGGGGTAGGGTTAGGTTAGGGGTAGGGTTAGGGTTAGGGGTAGGGTTAGGTTAGGGGTAGGGTTAGGTTAGGGTTAGGTTAGGGTTAGGGGTAGGGTTAGGGGTAGGGTTAGGGGTAGGGCTAGGGTTAGGGCTAGGGTTGGGGCTAAATTTAGGGTTAGGGTTGGGGCTAAATTTAGGGTTAGGCTTCTTTCACACTTACGTCGGTACGGGGCCGTCGCAATGCGTCGGCCCGACATACCGATGCACGTTGTGAAAATTGTGCACAACGTGGGCAGCAGCTGTAGTTTTTCAACACATCCGCTGCCCAATCTATGTCCTGGGGAGGAGGGGGCGGAGTTACGGCCACGCATGCGCGGTCAGACATGGCGGATGCGACGTACAAAAAAACGTTTCATTGAACTTTTTTTGTGCCGACGCTCCGCCAAAACACAACTGATCCAGTGCACGACGGACGCGACGTGTGGCCATCCGTCACGATCTGTCGGCAATACAAGTCTATGGGCAAAAAACGCATCCTGCGGGCACATTTGCAGGATCCGTTTCTTGTCCAAAACGACGGATTGCGATGGAATGCCAAACGACGCAAGTGTGAAAGTAGCCCTAGGGCTAGGGTTAGGGTTGGGGCTAAAGTTAGGGCTAGGGTTGGGGCTAAAGTTAGGGTTAGAGCTGGGATTAGGGTTAGGGTTTGGATTAGGGTTCGTATTAGGGTTAGGGTTGGCATTAGGGTTACGCTTGGGATTAGGGTTAGGTTTGGGATTAGGGTTAAGGTTAGGGTTGTGATTAGGGGTGTATTGGGATTAGGGTTAGGTTTGAGGTTAGGGTTGAGATTAGGATTAGGGGTGTGTTGGATTTAGGGTTTTGATTAGGGTTATGGTTAGGGTTGACATTAGGGTTGTTTTGGGGTAAGGGTTGTGATTATGGTTAGGGTTAGTGATTAGGATTATGGATGAGGTTGGGATTAGGGTTAGGGGTGTGTTGGGGTTAGGGTTGGAGCTAGAATTGGGGGGTTTCCACTGTTTAGGTACATCAGGGGGTCTCCAAATACGACAGCCAATTTTGCGCTCAAAAAGTCAAATGGTGCTCCCTCCCTTCTGAGCTCTGCCGTGCGCCCAAACAGTGGGTTACCCCCACATATGGGGCATCAGCGTACTCGGGATAAATTGGACAACAACTTCTGGGGTCCAATTTCTCTTGTTACCCTTGTGAAAATAAAAACTTGGGGGCTACAAAATCTTTTTTGTGAAAAAAATAATATTTTTTATTTTCACGACTCTGCATTCTAAACTTCTGTGAAGCACTTGGGCATTCAAAGTTCTCACCACACATCTAGATAAGTTCCTTGGGGGGTCTAGTTTCCAAAATGGGGTCACTTGTGGGGGGTTACTACAGTTTAGGTACATCAGGGGCTCTGCAATCGCAACATAATGCCCACAGACCATTCTATCAAAGTCTGCATTCCAAAAAGGCGCTCCTTCCCTTCCGAGCTCTGCCGTGCGCCCAAACAGTGGTTTACCCCCACATATGGCGCATCAGCGTACTCGGGATAAATTGGACAACAACTATTGCAGTCCAATTTCTCCTGTTACCCTTGTGAAAATAAAAACTTGGGGGCTACAATATCTTTTTTGTGGAAAAAAATAAAAAATTTTATTTTCACGACTCTGCATTCTAAACTTCTGTGAAGCACTTGGGCATTCAAAGTTCTCACCACACATCTAGATAAGTTCCTTGGGGGGTCTAGTTTCCAAAATGGGGTCACTTGTGGAGGGTTTCTACTGGTTAGGTACATCAGGGGCTCTGCAAACGCAACATAATACCCTCAGACCATTCTATCAAAGTCTGCATTCCAAAACGGCGCTCCTTCCTTCCGAGCTCTGCCGTGCGCCCAAACAGTGGTTTACCGGAACATATGGGGTACCAGCATACTCAGGACAAATTGGACAACAACTTTTGGGGTCCAATTTCTCTTGTTACCCTTGTGAAAATAAAAATTTGGTGGCTAAAAAATCTTTTTTGTGGAAAAAAAAAATATTTTTTATTTTCACGGCTCTGCATTATAAACTTCTGTGAAGCACTTGGGCATTCAAGGTTCTCACCACACATCTAGATAAGTTCCATGGGGGGTCTAGTTTCCAAAATGGGGTCACTTGTGGGGGGTTACTACAGTTTAGGTACATCAGGGGCTCTGCAATCGCAACATAATGCCCACAGACCATTCTATCAAAGTCTGCATTCCAAAAAGGCGCTCCTTCCCTTCCGAGCTCTGCCGTGCGCCCAAACAGTGGTTTACCCCCACATATGGCGCATCAGCGTACTCGGGATAAATTGGACAACAACTATTGCAGTCCAATTTCTCCTGTTACCCTTGTGAAAATAAAAACTTGGGGGCTACAATATCTTTTTTGTGGAAAAAAATAAAAAATTTTATTTTCACGACTCTGCATTCTAAACTTCTGTGAAGCACTTGGGCATTCAAAGTTCTCACCACACATCTAGATAAGTTCCTTGGGGGGTCTAGTTTCCAAAATGGGGTCACTTGTGGAGGGTTTCTACTGGTTAGGTACATCAGGGGCTCTGCAAACGCAACATAATACCCTCAGACCATTCTATCAAAGTCTGCATTCCAAAACGGCGCTCCTTCCTTCCGAGCTCTGCCGTGCGCCCAAACAGTGGTTTACCCCCACATATGGGGTACCAGCATACTCAGGACAAATTGGACAACAACTTTTGGGGTCCAATTTCTCTTGTTACCCTTGTGAAAATAAAAATTTGGTGGCTAAAAAATCTTTTTTGTGGAAAAAAAAAATATTTTTTATTTTCACGGCTCTGCATTATAAACTTCTGTGAAGCACTTGGGCATTCAAGGTTCTCACCACACATCTAGATAAGTTCCATGGGGGGTCTAGTTTCCAAAATGGGGTCACTTGTGGGGGATTTCTACTGTTTAGGCACATCAGGGGCTCTCCAAACGCGACATGGCGTCCAATCTCAATTCCAGCCAATTCTACATTGAAAAAGTAAAACGGCACTCCTTCTCTTCCAAGCTCTGCGGTGCGCCCTAACAGTTGTTTACCCCCACATATTGGGTATCAGTGTACTCAGGAGAAATTGCTCAACAACTTTTGTGGTCTAATTTCTCCTGTTACCCTTGTGAAAATAAGAATTTGTGGGCGAAAAGATCATTTTTGTGTAAACAAAAGCGATTTTTTATTTTCACGGCTCTACGTTATAAACTTCTGTGAAGCACTTGGGGGTTCAAAGTGCTCACCACACATCTAGATAAGTTCCTTAAGGGGTCTAGTTTCCAAAATGGTGTCACTTGTGGGGAGTTTCCACTGTTTAGGTACATCAGGGGCTCTCTAAATGTGACATGGTGTCCGATCTCAATTCCAGCCAATTCTGCATTGAAAAAGTCAAACGGCGCTCCTTCACTTCTAAGTTCTGCGGTGCGCCCTAACAGTGGTTTACCCCCACATATGGGGTATTGGCGTATTCAGGAGAAATTGCATAACAAAATTTATGGTTACATTTCTGTTTTTACACTTGTGAAAATAAAAAAAATGGTTCTGAATTAAGATGTTTGCAAAAAAAAGTTAAATGTTCATTTTTTCCTTCCACATTGTTTCAGTTCCTGTGAAGCACGTAAATGGTTAATAAACTTCTTGAATGTGGTTTTGAGAACCTTGAGGGGTGTAGTTTTTAGAATGGTGTCACACTTCATTATTTTCTATCATATAGACCCCTCAAAATGACTTCAAATGTGATGTGGTCCCTAAAAAAAAATGGTGTTGTAAAAATGAGAAATTGCTGGTCAACTTTTAACCCTTATAACTCCCTAACAAAAAAAAATTTTGTTTCCAAAATTGTGCTGATGTAAAGTAGACATGTGGGAAATGTTATTTATTAACTATTTTTCATGACATATCTCTCTGATTTAAGGGCATAAAAATACAAAGTTTGAAAATTGCAAAATTTTAAAAATTTTCGCCATATTTCCGTTTTTTTCATAAATAATCGCAAGTAATATCGAAGAAATGTTACCACTAACATGAAGTACAATATGTCACGAAAAAACAATCTCAGAATCAGCGGGATCCGTTGAAGCGTTCCAGAGTTATAACCTCATAAAGTGACAGTGGTCAGAATTGCAAAAATTGGCCTGGTCATTAAGTACCAAATTGGCTCTGTCACTAAGGGGTTAAATATTTATATATGGCACTCAGGAGTCTCCAAGCTGTGTTGTTTCCATCATTGCTACCTCCACCCCCCTTTTTTTCTATGTTATCTAATATAATATATAATATGAATTGTGTATTTATGCAACTATGGCTATTTAGTATGTAATCAATAAATTTGTGAAAATTTTATGGACTTTAACTCCGTTTTGTTCTCATATGCTAACTATGTTACTATGTTACTATGGCAACGAAAAAAATGTTATGGCTCTGGGTAAAAGA
Organism: Ranitomeya imitator; assembly: GCF_032444005.1. Taxonomy (NCBI): domain Eukaryota; kingdom Metazoa; phylum Chordata; class Amphibia; order Anura; family Dendrobatidae; genus Ranitomeya; species Ranitomeya imitator. The sequence continues at coordinate 538,896,268 of NC_091287.1, read as the reverse complement.
GAAGGAAAACTTGTGAGCACAAAAAATAAAATATCTCCTGGTCATGCAAGGGTTAATAGATGAAGGCGCTAAAATCATGATCATCGGTCAAACACATTTTCATATGTTTGGAATTCTGGGTAAATTTGTAGGAGTGAGTGACCCCGTAATGGATTGAGAAGAATTATAAAGGGCGTCTCTCACTCTGGAGGACCAGACACGTCTGTGCATTGTAGGGAGAGTATATTGCTTTTAATGGGAACTATGTAGTACTCTATTTCTCCTGTGAGGGCGCTGTAGGGAAATTAAACCCTTGCTTCCAGGTTTCCTCACTGATTGGAGCTAATCGCAGGGACTTTCAATGGCCGGATCTATTGGGTTCAGCCTATTTTCTGGGGAGCAAGGTATTGATTGAAGCAGAAACCCTCTTTTAGCCCCTTATATTTATCCATTGCTTATTGGATCCATAAGTTTGGAGGGAATCGCTCCTCTGTAGGCACATTTCTTCCATATATGACTGTTGATTGAGATTCCTCTCTTGTTCACTTGTTCCCTGGCAGTCGCTGTGCGGCAGAACGTCTGATTAGAAACTCGTCCTTAACGACTTAACTCAATAAAGATGTGAATCGTAGAAGTTGTCAGTGAGGCTTTAAATCAACCCTGCCATAAAATCCTGACTTATTGACAGGCCCACTCGTCATCATGAAATGTGCACACTTTTCCTTCTGGAAGTGTCTTCTGTTCCTCCATTGTTTGGACCTGGCAACGTGTCTCATGTAGACTAAACCATTAGAAGCTGCACACTCTTCCTGACCTCGATTAATGCGAATGGAAATCATTAGGAATAATCAATACCAGATCTGATCATCATGTATCAAGGTCTTAAAAAATTTGATTTCACAGTTTGAAAGCGACACCTCAAACAGGGCCTACATGGAGAGACCTAGTGCAAGTAGCTGATTAGCAAATACCAGGGAGCGTTCTGGTTTTCAATCATATACAGGGATTTGATCATCTCTATAGAGGCCCTAGGGTTGTGTCCACGAGTAGCTGCCAGGCAGTGGAGCAAGGTGAGGGTGTTACAGTCAGAAAACCGAGTGATTGCCAGTTAGGTGGGGGCAATAACAGAAAAATAGGTATTGTCATAGTCAATTCCATAGGGTCATGCAAAGCCATGAGGCAAAAGATGTATCAAACAGTCCCGGGCCAGGTCCAAGAGGCTTAAATAACACATGTTGGCAGAGAGTGGGCACTATTGCAATGTGTGGGCATAGAGGGGGCACTATTATCATGAGTGGGCATAGAGAGGGCACTGTTATCATGTGTGGGCATAGAGGGGGCACTATTATCATGTGTGGGCATAGAGAGGGCACTGTTATCATGTGTGGGCATAGAGGGGGCACTATTATCATGAGTGGGCATAGAGAGGGCACTGTTATCATGTGTGGGCATAGAGGGGGCACTATTATCATGTATGGGTATAGAGGGGCACTATTATCCTGTGTGGGGCTAAAAGGAGGCACTATTATCATATGTGGGCATAGAGGGGGCACTATAATATGTGGGTATAGATGGGCCACTATTATCATGTGTGGGCATATAGGGGGCACTGTTACCATGTGTGGGTATGGAGGGGGTACTATTACCATGTGTGGG